>NC_142777.1:19227574-19529352 GCF_988280905.1 Pimephales promelas
AACAACCAGCAGGCACGTTAAAGTTTCATCGAACTTTGCCTAATGTGTCAATCAAGAAAATCAGTGAACAAAATCAATCAATAAATAGACACACAGACGACAAGGACTGTGATGCTTCTATACATAAATACATATCTATATAAACATCCTATACAGAGGTCTTTGCCATAGTCATATTCCATTTGGATAAGCAGAGTGGGGGTGTCTTTCGTGCCCTATTCGGTGCAACCGGTGAATGAGGGCAAAAAGGGTTTAAACAAAGCATTTCAAACCTCCTACAAGTCACAAGCAGAGTTTTCGGACGGTTAAATTAGTCTGATGTTGCTCTCTAGGACTCGTTTGAGGCTGGAGATTCTGTACAGTTCACGTTTTCACCTCTTCAGTGATTGCCTTCCTCTCCCTCCCTCCCTCTCTTTAGGAAATGGCAGCTAGAGATTGATTTTTATCCTGTGGGAGCGAGCTGTACCTGTGCCACAGAGTGTGCCATAGAGTGGTGGTTTCAGTGCCGTCTCCTGTAATATAGAGAGACAGACAGATATAGGGAGATTGTAGTTACAAAATCATCTGGCTTGCTAAGCTGCAGAATGTACTGTGTAAGATGATAATGAAGTCCTCGCTCTCTCTCTGGACATATACATCCACATGCATACATAAAGAGAGAGAAAGAGAAAGCATTCTTCAAGGAACAGACTAAAAGATTTACGTGCTATTTTGATCTTGTCGGATTTACCTTGAAGAATGCTGGGTGTTATCAATGGGTAAAAGTGACTAGTCAGTGCATGCAGGTAAACCAAATCGCTTTTTTTTTTTTTTTTTTGCTCCAAATGTGCCGTTACATCCACCACACTACAGCAACACTCATTCATTGATGACAACAGGAAGCTCATGTGACTAAAACATTTCTTTCAGTTGGACAGTTGGATGGTGGTTTGGTATAACACTTTAAAAAAAGGTGTTTTTTTTTAAACATATTTATATTTTTTCTACTCAACTGATAGGGTTATATTACCTCATTATTACTTTTCTGAATCAACCTCTTAAATTCATCACTGAAATCTATATCTGCAAGCAACAGTGCAAGAGAAAAGTACCATTTCAAAGCTCTCTAGTTACTCTTCAACAATGCCAAAAAATCCAAATAAAAGATAAGCAACTTTAGAGATTTTTTTTTTTTTTTTTTCAAGCTGACCGCAGTGACATTAAAGTGCAGCTCAACTGGTAGAACACAATGTCAAGCTCATTGTTAATTTCCAAGGAAACGCATGCTGGTAAAATGTATATAATGGATTTTGGGAAGAAGAAAAAAAATCTACAGTACCTCACACTGCTGCTCCTACTGCAAAAATGCAGCAACACATATATGGATTTCTATGTGAGGCCATTTAATAATTGTATGACCACAACTGAGAAGCTGATTTTTTTTTCAAAAACACAGTAAAACAGTAATGACGTGAAATTATGTTACAATTTAAAACAATCCTAGTAATCATAGTAATAATCCCAGTCTTTAGTGTCATGTCATGTCACACACACACACAAAAATAAAATTATATATATATATATATATATATATATATATATATATATATATAGTTATTATTATTATTATTTTATTTTTTATGCAATAACCAAAACATCCATCAAGCCTCAGGACAATTTGTTAATGACAAACTTGTATTTAACTTGTGATTCTCTATGGAACTAAATGGTAACTAATGAAAGTAACTAATGGTAAAAAAAAAGTTTTCCATGTAGAATATATTACTGAAGTCCAAGATGCACAGTAATTGCAGATGGGGAATTGCTGGTTGCCTATAGGCAAAGTAGGAAGCCGACTAGAGCAGCAGCACAGTCAGGCTGGCAAGAAAGAAAGAGTTTTATTTTTTTAATTTAAATAATTCATTTATTTTTGGGACATTCACTTATAATTATTGGACTTATATTCGAAAAGTTATTACCCCATTAGTTCTAAATCTAAATATACTTTCCATCATTCTACCTAGTAGTGCCACTCTTGCCCCGCCCTGCCCTGCCCTGGCATAGCTTGCACACCGTCGTTTCGCAGCTAAAGAAACTACCATCGATTTGCTGCTTTCCATGTGTCTCTCATTGAAAATGAACTAGCGACTTTTGCTTCCACATCCTATGTAAAACATGACAAAGTGGCCCACCTGGAATTAGACTGAATCTTCCAGGAGATATTCTTATTAATAATATAAAATGGAATGGCATTTGCAGGTAGTGGTTGCGTGCAGATTTATTATTATTATTATTATTTTTTTACATTGCATAATGAAAAAATATAATCCGAAAACATGCTTGTATTTGCTTTAATTTTAGTGCAATTGTATCAATAAACAAAATCTCCAGTCTTTCACATTTATCTCAAAAATCTTTAGTTTAATTGTGAGTGTGATCTGTGGGCGGTCCAATTTTATTTTTTTTATTTTTTTTTATTTTTTTTTTTGCCTAAAGAGGCAGTTGTGTCGGCCCTGCTGATGGGTAAACACTGAAGAAATTGCCTGTAGATTGACACAACTGGAAGTAATCGATAGAGAGAGAGAGAGAGAGAGAGAGAGAGAGAGAGAGAGAGAGAGAGAGAGAGAGAGAAATTCAAGAGAGATTAATCACTTCATGAATTTATAAAAAATGTGTTTGTTAGAAATCTAGGCACATCTGCCCTATTGCCGGTGAGATTCAAAAATGAAGTAGAATTATTGAAACGAGGGTGGGTAAGAGCACAAACTGTGAACTCAAAGACATCCTCTCCCATATTTTATGATGTTTTTGAAAAGCTGAACATACCATGAAGCCTGATGCAAAGAAAATGTGTTTGACTGTGAGGCCCCATAAGCCTGTGAGGGTATAGTCATACCAATCCGAATGAAGACGGGTTTGCAAGTAACATGAGGTTAGAATGGTGAAGCTACTGACCTCAAATACACCCCATCTCTGAATATAGAGGCCTTATGGTGTTTGATTTGACTAGCATTCTTGCATATTCATGGCCTTGCAGGGATCAGTCAAGTACGGTGGAATTTACTTGATCTGCCACAACTAAAGTGTATATTCAGACAGAAGCCCCACCACCACCGGAGGGACTGACCTCTAAAATCACTGTCTGAGAACAAGGAGTGCAAAAGATAAAAGAAAGGCAGAGATGAGTGAAAGGGGCGGGAAAGAGGTTCGTGGTGCTGAGCAGAATGCAGAATGGACCTCTGATGGTATTATGAGCCATATGGCCCATAACTACGTTGTATTTTGACAAGCTTTTCTTTGATGCTGACATCATTCCCAGCCTCCTAAGCATCCCATTGACCTTCATCAACGAGTGTTTCCTGGGAGAAATGCATCCTTTAATGGCCGCTACAAATGTTCTTGCTCCTATTCATCATGGCACATTCAGACATGATGTTTCTCAGACATCGAGATGGGGCCACTAAAGTTAAGTAATGCTGACATTTGTGTTACTGCTTTATAGCTAACATGAGACACCACAGCTAATGCAGCAAATATGGGGCCAACGGGTATGGGACATGATCTAATATTCAAGATATTTCAATATCTGGTGTCTCTCTGTCAGTAATGTCTCTCAACTGCTTTCCAAGTGTTGTTTACAATGACTAAGTAAGAAGAAATATAAATAAACAATTGCTATTGTATGAAAACCGAAATAAGGTTTGCCAAAAGTGGAATGCTTAGATACTACACAAAGAGCACTTTACTTCAGAATTGAAGATTATTCAGGATAGTATAGCCTTTTTTCTTTCTTCCTTTCTTTTTTTTAATGGGCTAATTCAATAGTCAAAGCATACAGGTTTTGAACTGCTCATATAGGTTTTGAACTGCTCAAAGAAAGGGAGGATTTTTGAGAATGCAATCTTTACAGTATATCCCAGTCAATAAAATAATAATAATAATTGAAATCATAAAACCTCTCTCTCTCTCCCTCTCCCTCTCTCTCTCCCTCTCTCTCTCTCTCTCTCTCTCTCTCTCTCTCTCTCTCTCTCTCTCTCTCTCTCTCTCTCTCTATATATATATATATTTGCTTTGGTAACTATAGTATTGACAGTACATGGCACCATCTGAATAGGATTTTTTGACAAACATTGCAAGCAAAATCTGATGCAAGGTTTCAAAAACTTCAACAAATATTTCTGCATATTTCAAAACGTACAGAAGAAGGAGGACAACTTTGGCAGGGCAAATTACAAACCTAACCTGAATTATGTGTCATTCCATAATCTCAGGCTCATAATGCACCATGGCAGAGCGTTGCTTTTAACTGCATTTTAAAATAAAGGCCTCATGGTGAAAATGGAACATCAGCTATGTGTGGGTGTCACCTTAAATTACCATGCGCACAATGTGTCTGAGTGGATATACTGTAATTTGTAAGAAATATGCAGAGGGGGATTTTCTTCAATAGGGACAAGAGCTCACCGTGGATGGCATGATATTACATTAAAAAAAAAAACTAAAAAAAAAACTAAAAAAACAAGATTGTCTGTGATTGAATACTAGTGCTAAAAAAAGAAACAAGAAAGCTAGTTACTGTTCATGTCAATAGTGTCTTATCTAGTGTCCTATCACTATTTACATGCTCAGTCTTGTTTGAATCTGGGCCTTTGGAGTAGTGCCAACTTACTTTCCTGACCGCAGTCCTGTGCTTTCTAACCTACTCAAGAAAATGGCTATGCGGCAAACTCAATGCCTGGTCATTAAAAACATGCAGTTGATAGGTAAAATGGATGGTGTTTCAGGCTATTAGTGAATATGCTTCTATTTAAGTCTCACGGTCCCACAGCTCTGTCTTCACCTTGATCTCTCTGACCTACAATCGCACAGCTCAGTCTTCCACTCTGCGAGAAAGACCAGTTGCCACTGCGAAGCCACCTCTCTCTCCACCCCAATTTACATTTATGTCCCTCACCTGCTTTTATTTATTAGCTATTTTGCATTTGGCACATCTCCTCTGGAACCATAGACTAGAAAACTGGTATTCAAATGAACCTTCATCTCATTAATGCTAGCAATTTCCCTCAGAGACAACTTATAATGTTTCCTTTGGACTGAGTTTGGAATTCTATTTAAAAATAATCATCCTTTCCCTACTATGTTACAAGTTTTAGCTCTAATGAGTTCTATCAAGCATTTCTGTGGGAAACAATTGTTTCAGCAGTGTGCATCTGTTCAGTTGTGCCTGTGAAACACAACCCTATCTTGTTTGGTTTTCTGTCAAGCATGCTTGGTTTTGGCATGTCAATCAAGAACAAACATAGCTGTAATCTCAAGATAGCACTCTTGTTTTTCATAGATACAGAAAGTTGTTTTGCTAATAATTACTCTTTAGAATTAAATGTCTAATTCGGAAAAGAAAAATATCGAATAATCAAAGCTATCCAACTTCTCGCTATCGGTCAAAGTCTTCCTAATGTGTAGAATGTTCCTTCAGTTGATAATTTGTGGCATTTTTCCTACAGTATTCTTCAGCAAAGAAGAGAAATGGCATTTTTGTTAATACGAACACACAGCCATAAAACCAACAACCTCCCAATTTTAAGTTGCGTATTGTATCCTTACATGCATGCATCTTTGAGCCCTTGTTGAAGCTCAGAGCATGTGGCTGCCACCCTCCATTTCACATGGTTGAAGAAAGGAAGTTATGAATTACCTGTCTGGTGTGGATTTGTCCAGGTGCCTTGAAGCTCCCTTGACAGCTGCATTCTGATACACTGTAGGGATCGGAGCTGCTGGAAGAACATTTGGATAGTGAGTCACAGCCCACGACGAATGTGTTGTCCAGCGGGAGTTCCTGGATGACATGATGCTTCTTGGGAGCCACAGGGGTCTCTGGTTTGATCTGGAATGTTGGCTGAGGGGAAGCGGATTTGTAGTGCTTGGCTAAGTCAGGACTGTCAGGTTTGAAGGTAGTCGGTGTGGTAGCCCAGTTGTACTTTCCCATTGTCTGCTCCTCAAGTTCAACAGGGAGGTCTAAGGTGCCATTGATGTGCTCATGGGTAGGGTCATCGGACTTGGATTCCTCGATGGTTACGAAATTCAACAGCAAACTTTTTGGAGACCTCTTCTTCTTCTTTTTTTTCTTTTTAATCTGTCGACCTTCCTGGTTTGGTGATACCCACTCACCACTCTGCTTGCTCTTCTGGACAACTTTGTGTCTCGGTGTCTGTCGACAGCGTACCAGAGCAGTCACAAAGATCACCAAGATAACAGTCATAGTCCCAGCAATTATGGCAATAACGACAATCACATAGCCATTGGTCTGGGGTGTCACATCGTTGTCCCCAATGTTCCGCTCCAAGGGAGTCTCCAAACTCTTGCGTAGTTGCTCCTGGATGAACGTGGCATTGGAGACAGTATCATTCACAAACAAATGAACAAGGGCAATTGCATGTAAGGACTCAGGCTGTCCCAAATCCTTAACCTTTACCACTAGCCTATGGAGACCTTGGTCTGTCCCTATAATCTTCTCCTGCAGAGTAATGTTGCCCGTCGTTTTGTCAATGGCAAACAATCCTCTCGGCGACCCTCCAATAATACTATACTGCAGCTCTGCGTTCATACCCGTGTCATTGTCAATGGCAAACACTCTGGTCACCACAGATCCAGGGCTGGTGGTTGAAGGTACTAGATCATAGGAGTAGTTTGAGGACGGGATGACAAACACTGGTCGATTGTCATTCACATCAACAACGTTTATGGTGACCTTGGCATATGAGGTGGTTTGCATTTGACCTGCGTCCACAGCCTTGACAACAAACGTGTAGGAACTTTGTTGCTCCCTGTCAAAGGTAATGTTTGGTTTAATCACCCCGGTTTTTGGGTCGATGATGAAATTGTCCTTTCCATTTATGATCGAGAGGGTGACAACTGCATTGTCGCCAGCATCTGCATCCGTGACAGTGATCAAACCAACTGTTCCATACAAAGGCAGGTTCTCAGGCACATAGAAGTTGTACTCGGAGTGGGTAAAGGATGGACTGTTATCATTTTGGTCTTGGACTATTAGCTTTACGGTGACATTGCTTTGAAGAGCGATAGAACCATTATCCCTGGCAATGACTGTGAATGAATACTTCTCCTGCTTCTCTCTATCCAGCCTTTTGACCACAGAAAGGATACCAGACCGGGGATCTATGTTAAATCCATCAGGAGCATCTGGCCCAAGACTGTAAATAATAAGGGCATTAGAACCACTATCGGCATCTGTTGCACTGATTTTTATCAACTGTGTGCCGGGGTCATTGTTTTCTGGAATGGACAACTGGATTTCAGGTTGAGGGAAAACTGGGACATTGTCATTCTCATCCTTGATTTTAATCAGAACCATTGCCGAAGTGTTTAAAGGAGGTTTCCCAGAGTCAGATGCGACTATCCTAATGGCATACTCGCGAGTGGTCTCAAAATCTAAAGGTGCGGCAGTTTCAAGCAAAAACTGGTCATTGAAGACCGGCTTCAGTCTGAAAGGTACATCATGATCAGTGTAACAAGTTACTTTACCGTTCAGATCTGCATCTCTGTCTGTCACAGTAATTAGAGCTATTTTTGTGTTAAGGGGGGCATTTTCAGACAACAGCACAGTGCCATTAACTAGATTAATTATATAACGGGTGTCTATAGAGGGGACATTGTCATTAATGTCTGTTACGTTGACTATCACTGTAGCCCTTGAAGGGGTAGAGCTTCCGTCACTGGCCAGCACTATAAGCTTGTGCACTGGGTTGACTTCCCTGTCCAATGGCTGCTTGACGGTAATCAGTCCAGTTGTGCTGTCAATAGCAAAATGTCGTTTGGTGGCAGGGGAGATTTGGTTGCTGAAGGAGAAGTGAATCTGAGCATTGGACCCCAGATCAGCATCTGCGGCATGAAGGTGAGTGACAGATGTTCCCATTGGGGCATTCTCAGGAACGTTTACCTCCACCTCACTGTCCTTGAACACCGGCCGATTGTCATTCACATCTGAGACAGTCACCTGCAGAATGGCTGTGCTGGACTTTGGAGGTGTGCCACCATCCTCAACCTTAATTTTCATCACAAAGGTGTCTTTCGTCTCCCGGTCGAGACTCTGCTGGACTATGAGTTGAGGCCATTTGTCTCCTTCAGGCGTCTCAATGATGTCCAGGCCAAATTCGCTCACACTCTGGAAAATACAACCAAAAACAGTACATTTTTAAATTGTTTAGTTAAGCGTCAGTTAGAGGACACCTCCACTCGATGTTTATGTTTGAACTAAACATTTAGCATTTTTCCTGTCTGTAGCATATGTTTATTGCTGTTGTTGTGCATATTACTAGCCTATTCTTGCTTTTATTGTATGTCAGAACACACGTAAGAAACATACAAACACGTAAGAAACATGTGTTTGAGCCCGTCATTTATTCTGGCTTTTAACAGATGTTGGCTTTAGCTTCAGAATTAAACCTTGGGGTTAAAGTTATTTAATCCTATGAGAAACTGCACAAGGTCTTCAAAATATTTACTTGAAAAGCCCATCCGGGGGATATTATCCTATAAAGCAAACACTGGATCCCCACACAGTAAACAGTTCCATCGAGCACCTGAAAAATACATGTGACATAAACGATGCACTGAACACCATTTCTCCCATTAAAGTAAATAGGTATAAGATGTGGTAAACAATAAAAAAAAATGCTGGACAGAAAATTACCTTGTGTCATTCCATATTTAGTTGGGTGAGCATGAATCGATGCACATATTCCTCTATAAAATATTACAAATATTACAGCTTGCCTTTCATTGACCCTATTTTTTTTATTTATTTATTTATTTTTTGCTCTCTGACCTTTACTGATTCCTTAATTAGCACACTTAAAGCCAAAGTACATCTCGTTACAATATAATAATGAAACAGAGTTCTAGTCCAATCCTCTATACTATAGTATTATGTTTTGCTGCACACTACTTATTGTTTTACCCAACTAGCAAGACTCTGATTTATTGTATGGAAGACAACTTGTGCAGTTTCAAGTTCATATGTGAGCAAGGCAAAGGAGTAAAATAGATAAGCTTCCATTTAAATATACTGCAAGACCACCACAGATTAAAGAAAAAGAAAAACCTGAACACTAAAAAAAAAACCCTCTTCCGGCAAGGAGCTAAATCTAGGCAACACCAAAGCCTGAGGAAAATGAAAACAAATGCATATGTAATCCCCATGAGGGACCAGCTTCGACTTTTTAAAATAATTGCCTTCCTACCAAAACTAGCCCTGATATGTGTGATTACAGATCAGGCTACATGGTACGGCAAAACATCACATATATTCTATATTTCAGACTGAATGAGAGTCAAGCACATTTGTGAGACAAAGAGGCTCTTTGAAGCTCTTTCAGTCAAAAACATTTTCATGCTAGAACAAGAAGCAGCAACTTTCTTAAGAGATAAGCTTCCAGCCACACATAAAGCTGGGAAAGATTACTCTGTCTAGGCACATATTTCAAATGTGATTACGATATTTATATGCATTTATCATGCTATGAGTAATCTTGAGTCATTTAGTCTCGTACTAACAAACCACTTTTTATTGGCACAATGCATGCAACAGCTACAGTACAAGTTAACTACAATATCAAACTACAATGTATTTATTTGGTTGACAAAGTAAGCTTTGTACATGCTAAAATCATGTAGCATCCCCCTTTGGTGGTTCTTGGCACACTTTTGTGACCATCTGTGGTCTGCTATCAGTACTACCAACACATGCGGAAACACATATCAAGACTCATCCAAGACATCATTTGCATTAAAACAGAAAGGTTATGAAAGGAACAATTTGCAGAACAGCTCCTTCTTCCATATACAGTCAACACAAATCAACAGAGCTGACTGCTGTGGAGATGATTTTATGAGAATTAACACAACAATCTGTGAGAAGCGTGTCTGTTTGGTGTGCTTTTGGTTACGATAAATTGGGTTACATTTTGTCAGTTACAAATACATGAATGGTGTCCAAATTGCTTATTTACAAATTATAAATGACTCTTTTAGATTTATTCAGGGAGATAAAACACAGATTAGCTAATGAGTCTGATTTTAAAATGTAAAACAATGAGAGGATCAATCATAACTTTTCAGGCCAGGCCCAAAATTCTGATTATATTTAGATGGACTCAAAAGTCAAAAGACCATGAAACACAGGCCCATGGGAAGTGACAAATAAGTGGTGCATACTAATCTACATATTCATACCAACTAAACTGTAGAGCATTATGATGGACACATGGAATACATCTCTTTCATTCGATTAAAAGACTGATTAGGGATGATACTGGGAGTTTGACAATGACAAAAAAAAAACTTGCTTAAACTGAACCCATTTGTCTAGTGCAATCAGTAAATATACGCAAAAGCGAATGTCAGTCATAAATTACAGAAAATAGAGTGATATCCTAACAGTAGAACATTAAACATTAGCGGGCTTCATTTTGCATAGTTCAACCCCAGCGTTTCTCTCAGCTTTGCAGACTGGCTGAAGAATCTGTTGTATGAATCAATGAGATGACCTTCTACAGCAACAACTCAGAATGAACTCAGTACCAACAACTGAGAAACTGAATATTTTAGACCCTTGAACCATTGCATTGTGTTATAACACATATGAATATCATCCAACATATGAAGCCCTAAATAATATGCACATCAAGCTATAATTATTAATTTACTACAAGTACCAATTATAATCAAATTTAATCACATTTTAGACTAAAGACTAAAACACAAGCATGGTCTCCTGGCCAGGTCAATCTTTGGCTGAAGAATCAGCCAAAAATTAAGTACAAATGAAACCTGGAACCAACTGACAGCCAGTAATGCAATTAGAATCTGCTACAATTTCCCCAGAGTCCACTATTGTCCAGAACACTCCCAGAAATCAGTTTACCTTATCCACTCACCCTTAAAGTTGATTCACTTTTACTCAGACTTATTCTCAAGGGAGTATAATTACACAACATTTAGTTTAATGAGCATATTCTCTCATAAGCTAATTGTTATAATTATTCTTATTTATTTTATATAGAAGATCGACGGCACTGACCTAAGAACCGAGGCATTCAAGTATCTTAGCTAAACGATTCCAGTTGATGGAAGTCTGAACCACGGAAGCCACTGTGCGAGTCAGCGGCGCCTGGCTTAAGTGGTGCACGACATCCAGCTTCACGTGTGACAGGAAGACCAGTGACTGCCTCAAGTCGAAGATCTACCGTACTGTCATTCCTCCTATTGCTCTTTATGGCGCTGAGTGTTGGCCCATGACAAAAGATGTAGAACACGGTTTCTGTGTCATGGAAACAAAAATGCTGTGCTGGATCTCTGGCATCATGTGCTTCGACCAAGCCTGTAATGATGACATTCTGCAACAGTATGGTGTTACCTTAATATTTGACGAGCTACATGAAGTGGTACGGCCATGTCCTGCGCGCTGACCATACAACGCTTGCCAAAATGGGCTTCCAACTGCAAGTTTGGAAGCGACCAAAGGGGCGACGGAAGCAGCGGTGGCTCGACACGCTGCACAACCATCACAAGCTTACGGGTTTGCAACCCGATCAAGCCGAAGATCGCATCAAAGGTAAGCGGACCCTGCTACTATGCGGGATAAATGCTGAAGAAAAACAATAAGAAGATGATTCTTATTTACTGCAAGCAATTCCTGGGTAACTAAACTTTTGTGGAAAGAGTCAGAACCCTTCAGCTCAACTTCAGGCACAACAATTACTGTGTTCAAAGAGGATGATATATTTCTCAAGAATCAATATGAAGCCTTTGTGGTGCAGCGTTCATAGAAACTCTTTATGGCATGTTACTTGTCAGCCCTTGATCATTAATGCATCATTCAACTGGCTCTACTCATTGTCTTCAACTGAAATAACTGGAGAAGTGAGAACTTAAAAAATAAAATAAAATCACAATCTCAATAAATTATTTAAGCTGAACTAGTTTCTCTTCCATTTTAAATCGGAATCAGGCACAGATGAAAACCCAATGATAACGTTAGCGCTGACCTTGACTCCCCAAATAAGCAATCCAATGGATACTTTCTTTTCTTAAGTTTCGACTGTGCCGCAGATCTAAAATGACAATACGAACGGTCCCAGGTGATTAAAAACACACAAATGGCTTCAAAAGAGAGAAACTGCTTTCTTAATGTGAGGTTAGAGTGCTTAAATGGCAGGGTAAAAATAACAATGAGTTGGGTGGAACCCACAACAGAAAAGTCAATATCCTCATCCCATGAGCCTGATCTGATCCACATGGCTCCAGATAGGACTTGTAAAGAGGTTCTCTTTAAGTGATAAAAATCTCTTCTAATGGAAAGCACTCCTCCAGCCATGCATGGTATTACTTTCTGTAGGCTGACCTTGATAGTGTCCAGAGGTGCTTCTGTGCATCGTTCCAGGTGACATGGCAACACTAATGCTGATGGAACAATTAATATGGCACCGCAATTAAAACCAGGGTAGGCAATAACGGCCCTCTGTGTCATAAGCGAGGGCTTCCTCCTTAGGGGACATGACTGGAATGAGTAAAGAGCAGAAGAGGGATTGCTATCAGAGCTCTTTCAAAGCTATGTTTGCAGCAGCTGTGGCCCACAATGCTAATCGTGCAGCTCCATGCTGATGGTGAGCCGGTCTAAACCATTACTGTGTGGGAGCTTCAGAGATTCGTACTCTCATAGGACCATGCGAACGCAGTCCAAGAGGTGGATTCACGGCCAGATGCTGCTCGTGGGATGCTTTCAACAACCTCAGAGGATGAAACATATCCTCCCTTTCCATTTCTGTTTACTTAGATCTACCCTCACCAAACTCGCATGCATGATTCATAAAAAGAAACACTACACTTGCAGACGAAGAACAAATGAAATCATCTAAAAGGAAACGGCGACTTTACATATTTATTGTTATTTTTTGAGGCAACGGACTGGTCATTTTCCAAGCACAGGCAATCGAAACAGCCGCAGCAGGATTGGCAGAGAGAGTGTGTGTGTGAGAGAGAGAGAGAGAGAAAGAGAGAGACTCTTTAAAAATGCAAATTGGTAACTTAATCAGACATGAAAAGCAAGGATTCGGCTAATTCTCAAAAGAAAAGGTACAAATTACTCTTTCACACTTTAATGACAGTCTTGGGCTCTTTGTTTCACACTGTATTTGAATTTCACACAGTATTTGAATTTTAATTAAAATACAGGGCCATCTTTCTAGGGAATACCCGCTCATTCACTGAACTATGTTGTGTCGCAGTCTTCTGCTTTTTGACCGACATCCCAGACGATTGTGCTAAATGACTTTTTACCGCTTCTTAGCGGATTGGCCCCTCTGACACTGTATAAAAAGGCAAAGTTAAATATACATGCATCATATCTGCTATGTATATCATTTAATAGCATGCATATCATTATCCTACTTTCCAGTTTGAGCAGACTATATTATGCCTCTGAGAATATTACGCTAGTTTCTCAGAAGACATCAATTAGAAGTCCTAGTACTGTTCACCCCATTGTTCATATCTATCTCAGTGCAATTACCAACTTACCTTAAACAAAACAGAGGCAAATTTCTTCTAAAGCCTTGAGCCGAAAAACATGTTTTTTATTGTTTACTATGCTTATTCTGAACATAAAGGGCCCATAAAATGGCAGCGTCACATACTGTAATAAATCACAGCTGAACGTTGAACTCACCTTGACAAGCTCGTAGTGTTGAATCCCATTGATTCCTATATCAGGGTCAAATGCAGAAGGGACAGGGTAGCGACTGTTGATGGCTGTGTTTTCTGGAATGGAGATGTTGATAACCGTCGATTGGAAGAGTGGGGCATTGTCGTTGATGTCTTCGATAAGGAAGCGTATCTTGACCAGTCGGAAAATCTCGTCTGGTAGCACGGCAACCTCGATCTCGTAAAAGCAGCGTTTCTCGTTGAAGACTCCGGAGCAGAGTTTCTCACGGTCGATGCGGTTGGCTGTGGTGAAAATCTCTCCTGTGCTGGCTTCTACCTTGACCAAAGGCACATCACCTGTCTTGTAGACAGGTTTAAACTGCAGCGCTGAAGACAGTTTAATGTCTGGATCTAGGTTCAAGTTTAGGTCTTTGCGCAGGTTTCCGATGCGCACATTCTCCGGCTGCTCCTCTTTTACTGTGTAGTCCTTCTCTTGAGCCCGGCACATCAAGAATAGGCAGGTGAGTAAAACCACCAGAACATGGGTCTCACTTGCCAAGTCCATACTCAGAGTAGGTGCTGCACTCTCTTCAAAGATCTGCAAGGTCTGCTGGAGGAAGGAAGGTGGGAAAAGAGAAAGATGGTCATATTCACAACTGAAACAGTTTTGCTACAAATAGCTTTTTGGTCCTTTGGCTCTTTTGAAAGATTAAAGAGAGAGTTCAGTCACATTTATAAAAATCATGTTCATTCTCTCACTCTCATGTCCTTCCAAATTTGTATGACACAGAAGTGAACACACACAAAAAAAGGATTTTTTGAAAAATGTGCTGGTTGCTCTTGACCTTTAGTCATGTTTATGAGAGTAGCAATGTGAACAAGGTACTCTTGAGTTTGAACATTTTTTTTAAACAAATCAGCTGATACTTTACAAAACTTGTGTGAATAATAACTCATCCAGTTTTCAAGTTCTCACTGTAAGTCATCAAACATAGCAGTGAGCGAGTCACTTTAATTTAATTTTCCTTTTTTTAAAAGCTTGAAAGCAAGTTTTTAAGCAAAAATATATTAACATCTGAAAACAAGATGACAAAAGATCATTGTTTATAGACCACACAAACTAGTTTTCTTCTGTAAAATGAGAAAATGAGAGGAAAAAAGATAGATCAAGATAACTATACAGAAAATAAAGTATAATACTTTTCTCTAAAGTATAAGTAACATTCATTCTAAAGAAATAAATAAAGTCAGTTTGGAATGACATGAGGGTGAGTAAACGACATTGCTGGGTGAAGTATCCCTTTAACTTTTTCTTTTTTTTAATTTGTTGTTTAGGCAAAATTAAAAATAATCTGTTTTAACAATATGAATCATTGTTTAAAATGGTCACATGCTACCAAATACAGCTTACAATTGTATTAGAGAGGCTCTCAAGATTTCAGACTGCAGATAATGGACCTTTGTATGCCATTGGCAACACTCAACATAACTAAAATGCATCCTCTCAGATTTCAGTATGTTGATATTTTGAGTAGTCAAGATGCAACTGTAGGGTAAGAAAGAATTTTATTATTTAAAGTTTAAGAATTGAAAGACCCAAAATAACTGTCACTAAAGATCAGAAGAATAGCACAAAGCCATAATTCAAAAGCACCAAGACATGATTTATGAATCATAAATCTCGATGGCCACACAAATCCTGTCAGGGCATTATATAAATAAAAGTAGCCAGAGGGCTGAAGCTTTTACAATGTGCCAACAACTCAACTAGGTCACAGAGAACTGGTGGTGGAGATGCCCAACACTTCCAGATTTTGGGTTCTGTTGTCCATGCAGTGCTATTTCTGTTTGAATATATTTCCCTTAACCGTAACAACATCAGAAACTCCACACTGAGTTTGACTTTCTTTTAAATTAAAGTGATCGTAAAAATTAACATAATGAATATAGATAATTAATAAGTTACACTTTTTTTCAAAGCAGGGTTAATTAATTATTAATATTTAATTCAATTGAATTAATATTCAAATTAATTAATCAATATTCAATATATGTTCAGATATAGCATGTTACTTAGCCTACTATAGCCACTGTTTTTGAAATGGGATATGAATACTCTTAACAGCTGCGTTTACATGGGCCCTTATAATCAGATTGACGGCTCAATCGGACTAAAAAAAAAACTGTAAACTTAATCGGTCTGACTGAGCTCGATCCGACTAAAATTTCGATCGGATTGAGAGGGGTGGTTTACTCCTTTAAAAATCCGACCGAGAAAAACGAAACTAAAAGGACTCCGCGTTTGCAATGACGTTGAAATAGCGTAATGACGTAAGACGCACGGAACGAGCTGTTCTTCCTGTTGAATAAAGTGTCATATAAATGAGTGTTCCGTTATCAAAAAAAAAAAAAAAAATCACAGTGTCTGTGAAGTGGAGCAGGACAACGTCCCACCAGTGCTTGTTTTAGATTCTCATCCACAAACGACTTTTGGGAGCGGGATTTTACTACGTGATACAATCAGCACGGCAAAACGGTTCGTGCTCATCATCTCCAAATTATGACCAGAGACTGATACATATTAACTCTGTTGTTTAAAACAACAAAAACAGTACCAATAGGGGAGAATTTCCGATTTGAAACCTGCATACGCGCACATGAACATTATCACTGTATTTATCATTCATGTAAACACCTTGATGGAATGTATTGATTTTATTACGATTGTGTCCACGTAAACGTAGCAAGTTGACTCCCCATTTGTCAAATCATTAATGTGTAATTTGTATGTGCCAAAAGGCTGTTTGTTTAAAAAACAAAGTTGAATGCAGCAGAAAAAAAAAACATGATTGTGTGCCTTGAAGATGTGCTTTACACATCAAAAATTCATCACAAAGGCTGATTTTTTTAAACACAGAGAGTTGAACGCCCCATTTTTTTCAGTCGCTCAAGTCTCGCCTGTCAGCGAGATGTTCTGTTTTTCACAGTGAACACTCCAGCTGGACTGTTGGGACTCATTAAATGTTTGTTGGGCAGGCGTGCACCACTCACAGTATTTACATGACAGTGATCAATTGCCAGCTTACTATCTGCACATATTATCAGACTGCTATGTTGTTCTTTGAAGAAGAAAAATTATTTGATTTGCTTTTGAAGATTGCACCATTTCTGAGTCGGCGAGAGCAAAGCAATTACTATTCACCTACTGTACTCTATTAAGCCAGGCAGAGTCCAAGGCAGTCTCCAACAATGCATAATGAGGAGGACTTACTGGCTAAGGAGTGCATTGCAGAGTAGCACATAAAAGATGAAAAGACATCTCAATAACCACAACTGACATTAGGTATAACGTCGACCGGCCTTTAAAACACCCAAGAAGTGCGAGTTCCATTGCATCTTTATGTAATCGGTTTACTGTCAACATTAGCGAATTGCACCGTCCCGGGGAGAGTGAACACTGATGAACCTGTATAACCCAAAATAGCACCAAACAGTGTAGGCAGTGTAAGCTCTAGCTCTCAAAAAGTGATGTCTGGCATTTTGTATGGAGCTCTGCTACCCTGGGACATGGTTCTGGGATTAGACAATTCCACACAGGAGCCCACATGTCACTCCTCCCCATATTTAGGACAGTTTATGTTGTTGTGAAAACTCGCGGAGCCATTTTCAGATTTACTCCTGGGAATGATCCTTTCAAAACTATACTCTGGATGGATTTGCAAAGCTTTGAGTTTCAACTTTCCCAATCTTTGGAAACTTCCAGCTTGAGAGTGAATAGAGAATTAGCTGGGAAAATTGCGCTCATGGGTATCGGGGAGACTATCTCCCTGCTTGCACAGGGTTCCAGTGATCTATTCTGAGCAGCGGACCATGCATTCCAGGGAGTTTGCAAAAGCCGCTCTTCCCTCCGGAGCCTGGAGTGAGCGGCACAGACTTTGGAGCGCTTTACGTGACAATGTGATGGACAGACCTGCCTGCATTTTGATTTTGAGCTGAGCTGTCAAGGAAGAAAATAATTTTACATGTCAACCATGAGTTCATGCAGAACCTCTGTCTATATGAATAAGCAGGAACCGAAATGCTGCAGAGGTGTACAGATCAATGCAATTCACCAACCAAACAGGCACCAGATTAAAACGATCAAATTTAATAAGAACGGTAATTAAAGCAAAATGACATTTCGCACAATGATTAAAGCCGCTTATGAAAATTTAAACTGGGACAACTGCCTGAAGCGTGTCACTTAACTTGTTCTTATCGGAAGCATCACTCTCTATATTGGTTTAAAGAAACCCCGTGTAAGAGTGATTCTTTGACATTTCGATATCGTTTGAGTTTGCCCTCTACCTTTTGCCATCAGCAGCTTGAGACCCATAACCCCCTGCCAGCTGTTCACCCGGCCTACCTGCTGTCTTTCTTGTGTAGTCAGGATGTCAGCCTTTTCATCAAAAGGAAACATCTTTTTAATTATTTATTTAGCCTTAATGCATCATGAAAACATCTCTTTTATATCAAATAGGTGGTTATGAAAAGCATCTATAATTAATAAATGTGTTTATTACTTTTATTAGTGTTGTGTTGTGTTGTCATGCAACATCATTATCGTATTTTTATCTGTTAATTAGTCACTCGTATGTACCTGAATAGGCTAGACTGATGCGTCATGTAAAGTTAGGATCTTAGTGAAATACACAAACTGGCTTTGAGTAGCTTTGATGGCGACTACACTGATCCGAAGGACCAATGATCAATTGAATGATCAATAGGGAGGTATTAACATACCAAACAGGCCAGCCCGATCTCATGAAAGTTCGTATCTATGGCACGAATGTCATTTCTCGTGGCATTTATACGTGAAAAACAGTTTTTGCGTGTATTTGGCACGCGATTTTCGCGTACATATGATACGCACTTTTTTGCGTATAATACGCACGAACTCCCGACCCCCCTCCCCCCTAAACCTAACCCAGGGTTTTTTAGTGCGTACCATATACACGAAAAAAACACTTTTGGCGTATAAATGCCACGAGAAATGACACTCGTGGTATAGATACGCATCTTCATGAGACTGTGTTGAACAGGCTGCCAGTCGCAACGGATAAACAGATGTAGCCAACGCGATGGAGTCGATTTATGTCTGTCAGCAAAGATTATGCATCCAAACAGTCATGTCTGCCATTCATCAATTTATCAAAGTTTCCATGCGGTCAGACGACAAAAATAAGTTATGGCTAGGTTCAGCCGGGAATGACCCGTGAGTGACTTTGTGTGTCTACGTAGAATAATGAACCATGAATCATCATGGGGATTTTGCTAATTTGAACCATAAATAATCTTAGTAAAATTTGATTTAATTCTTTAGACCAACATTAGGCAATTTATAGTGGGCACTTTCAGTGGAACAGCATGTCAGTTGTTGATATATCATTCTCCTAGATTGATTTTAAACATTGCAAAGTGTATAACATGCCGATGAAACTAAATCTTAAAGGGTGGTATTTGGCCTATGAGGCACCATTTATCTTCACTCTTACCCCTTAAATTTTCTCTTTGGAATAAATAAATAATTAAATGTATCAATTCTATAAGTTATAAATAACAGCAGGGAATCACAATGGATTTTTACAAATGAAATGGACCTTTTGTTCTTTTTCCCCACTACAACTTTTATGGTTTGTCTTATGCTGAATATTTAGAGAGCTTTTATGTCCATTGAATTCTTCAAAACACATACCCATGCATTTTCACAAATTATATCAGCTCACCTTGTTATTAAAATGTAATAAATAAATAAACAAATAAAAATATAAAATACACTACTTTATTATCTTATATATTTAAGGTGGTAAAGCATCACTTGTTTATTATTACAATGCATGGCATGATTGATAAATAAATAGATAAATAAAACTGCCAATAGAGGGTACTGGAGTGGACACAGTGTGGTCAAAATAAGACAACTGAAATACAGTAAACAACCATTCATATTAATAATTACATATAGTTGGAAGCAAACTCTTATTCTAATGTTCAGATAATGCAAGACACTCTGTATAATATGCTAGGACATTGTATCAAGTGAAACCACATTGACCAGCACCGCAGTGCAGTTTCAGTATTCGGCATTGACAGGGATAATCGTTGTCGCATGCATCTTTTTTTTTTTTTTTTTCTGCCAATTTAGTATTTCTACTTTTTTTAAGTTTGCAGAAGATAACCGTGAAATTGATATCATTTGCTGTTCATCATATGCTGTTACTATTAAAAATGATATTGGTAGCTTACAACGATAGAATAATGTTTATTAAAACATTTGACTTCATGCATGTGGCTGTAATCAATTACTGAAGCCTTAACCATGTATGTTGCATTATTGGATTACAGGCAACTACATTACAGTCAAAACTGTTTTCAGACATCCATTGTATATCGCTTTCATGTTACATCATCAATCTTCATCATCATCATACTTTTAGTGCTCCATCAAAAATGTTTCATATACAAAAAATAATCTTAACTCACACATTTATATGTGCCAGAACTTTGATCTATAAAGACAAATCTTTTATTTTGCGTAATAGTTCACTATATTGTGACAACACAACATTCAATATATTTAGAACCACAAAGTATTGATAAATACATTGAAAATATAGGCTAGGCGTACAGTAATGCATGAAAAAATGAATAAGCGTTACTTGTGGCAATAAATTATGCTGGTGCTATCTACTGGGATTTTTTTGTTTCTTGTATAATTTCACAACATTCTTTCAGCATCCACTCAAGGGGTTCAATTCCACACATCATGAGGGGGTGTGTGAACAGATACGAATTACTACAAACAATAAGTTTTTAAAGAGAAAGGCCTGTTGAATTTCTCCACATCTGAGTGTTGCTCAACCACCAGAGACCCACTTTAAAAAAATAAAACCAGTTGCATCATTTTGCCTTGGAGCATGAAACAATGTTGAACTCTCGTCCCTATAAATTAGAAATGAATCAGATTTGACTCATTCGTGTCATCAAAGGTCGTTTGATGCAAAACTTAGTGACAAAATGTGTGCAAAGCAAGGAGAATGGGCTACATCTACAGTACATCGCACTCCGGTGTACATTTGAACACTTCCCTTAAATATTACCATGGTAACTATTGCAATTTAGCAGCTAAATACCATAGTAACAAAAGTTATTATTATGGCAAGACTAATAAATTGATATTGGGATCACTTACAAACCGTGTAAGGCTTTAAGAATCTGTTATTTTCATTTCTGTTTTTTGTACATTAATATTAATTATCAAGTTAACAACACTTTTAAAGAAGTAACATACAATCTACACTTTTAATATTAAAGGTTACATAAGTTAAATAGGATAAACGTTTTAATATTTAAGGTTACATAAGTTAAATAGGATAAACGTTTTATTATTAATATTGGGCTATTAGCTATTATTTTCTTGTTGTAGAGAAAACTATCTATATACTGATTTAAAGAAGCACAACGTCAATACTGATAAGAACTCTTTTAATCTAATGAGAACCAAACATTCATTAACAAAAAACAAAACAAAACAACAAAAAACGGTTGGCTGAAAATATAAGCAATTAAATAACATTTATTTCTAAGAGCTTATGGAATTCTTAAAAAAAAGAAAAATATTAAACAATATTTTTTTTTTTTTTTTTTTTTTTTTAGGGACAGGATCTGTAGCCTATTTAACTCAAAGTATTTCTGTTCTGCCTCGTCCAGCACACCGCTTTAGAAAATGACGCATCCTGGATCAGCTTCCGACTTCATCTGCTGATGCTCTTCTGTCTCGCGAGCTGCAAAGGCTACAGCCGTGCATTTTTGAGTAGCATGCGATGTGGCCATTTCCTTAATAGAAAGCTATAGAATAAGATAATATTTTGCTCATAGCTTCTAAATAATTACAAACCAAAAATCATCCCAAAGCCAATGGTTACAGAGAATGCTTCAGAAGTTAGATGGTGTCTTGCAGTTGCTATGCTGTTATTATTCACGTGTTGGCAGTAGACGTTCTGACTAAAATGCTTTAACGCGACTTTACCTTGCGTTGAATCGGACACGTTGCACGATACTTTTGTGCAACAAAGTCATGATCCAAATTGACAAACTAGACTAGCGCATCTCCAAACGGAAAGTGAAGCGCTATAGGGAAATTCTGCAGTTCGTGTTACCATATTTTTTTAAATAGATAACCTAATGAATTTATGTTCCTCAGGCAAACTTAAACACATCGACTTTTGTTCGCAAATGCCCTTCGACTTTTTTTTCCGAACAGTGCATGTAGCCTTTAAGTGTATATTTAATCAAATTCACGATATTTTAAAGACGTTAAAGTAGGCTAAGTACGACCGATCCTCTTAAATAAGTAGGTAGCGCGGTAAAATCCTACACATTTCTCTTGACTCTTGGCATAAGATAAAGAAATAACCATTGAATGAGCATAAAGAAGACGTGTCTTACCTCGGATTTCTCAGTGAATAAGGAACTCTCAATTCCCGTCACGTAGCGGCATCACTACTGGAGGAGATGAAGTGCCGTGCAGACTGAAGAAAATCCCAGAATCAAACTGCTTCACGTAGTGACCAGTCGGTATCCAACTACAAAAAACGATCCATGTCCATGAAAAAGTCCACGGTCCACGCACGAACAGCGAAAAACATCTGTGAATGACTTTTAGAAGAGAAGATGTAATTCCTCAGATGTCTCGCGCCTGGCTACTGCTTGAATCCCACGCGCGCGGAGAGATAGTGGTGCTCCAAATAGGGTTGTCAATGTGCAGGACTTCTTATTTCAGTGCATTCATACAGTCATCACAGGAAAACCTGGGAATGCACCTCGCATGTACTTAAACTGTTTGGTGAAGTTGTTCTTTTCATTTTTGTGCGTTTAATTAACGACTAAAGAACTTGTAAATCATTTAAGCCGTCCTCAGACGCGTAATTTAACGGCATCCCGTGGTTTGGCAGGGTGATAGAGAGCTAATATCAATTTTGAGAAAAACTCATGGACTGTCAGTGCAACGGAGCAGGTGTGCCTATATGTGTAGCATCACTTCCACACACTGAGGCGTTTTGCCGTAGTTGTACGCAGAGCTCTAGCAATCTCTGTTGTATTGCATGAACTCAGTTCCTTAGAACTGCCCACCTCTCCACCTCCGATTGACATCATCGCGGGAGGAGGAGCCTGCGATAAATTTCACAGCCTTCATCATCTTAAAGCCGCACTGCTGCTGGAGTCAGAGCCCCGCTCGCTCGCACTCACCTCACATCAACGCCGCTACTCGCCTGAGAGGAAAAGGGGGCACTGTTCGCTTTCCTTATAAACATGGGTTTGTGTGTGAAGTCCAACGTTAAACTACCTCATTATACTTTACTAATGATAGATAGATAGATAGATAGATAGATAGATAGATAGATAGATAGATAGATAGATAGATAGATAGATAGATAGATAGATAGATAGATAGATAGATAGATAGATAGATAGATAGATAGATAGATAGATATATAGATAGATAGATTGTTTTTCAATAACAATAACAGATTGTTTTTTTTGTTTTTCAATATAATGTACTACGGCTTGCCCGGATCCGCACTAATGTATTCAAATCAGACATATATAACTTAAAGAAAGAACACCCTTCAATTAACCTATCTGAAAAGTCGTTCATCAGCACAATCCAGCACTTTCTATCGCCATGGACGGCTGAAAATATTGCACAGCCCCACATTCAATAAAGGTCACTCACACAACATGTACACATTGATCTTCCCATTAATTTTTACACTGTTGCAATATAACAAATCACAGTGTTTGACTGGGCCCCTCAAGCTAGCTTTTCTTACCAAAAGCCATAACCTTTGTAACATCAATCATGTCCTGCATGCTGTACCTCAGCAAGCTTTTAAATGGTCACACTTTCAATTGAGTGTGACCTGCCCATAAGTTTGGAAAGCTTGCATTTATAAAAAAAAAAAAAAAAATCATGTTCAATTCTTGTGTGCAATTACTTGTTTACAGTTCTTGAACTCTTAAACAATTACAGTGTTTAACATCCCATTGCCAGGCATTGTTTTAGGGCTACATCTACAATTGCTTCCTTCATAACACAGCAGGGAAATGTCTCCCCAGTTAGACAGAGTGGTCATGCTAATTTACACACCTACATCTTTGGAGAAATTCGGAGTGTCCAGGAGCTTCTCTCCCTCATCAAGTAATGTAGCTATGCGAGAGCTATACCTAAAAGGGTTGATCCCTTCATATTTTTAAGATTCGTACTACATGTCACTGAAGGACTTCTCCTAGGCATGTTAAAGAAATGCAAATCTGAACCCCTTAAAGCAAAATGAAAGGCACAAAATACCACATGAATTATTCAGATGGCTATTTTGCCACCCTCAAAATGAACTTTTAGAGAAACCATTTATGCATTTCTGATAGGGCTAGAGAATCCACCAAATGCACAGAGCAGTTTAAATGTCAATGCTGCACATCTAATCTTGGACATTGTTTTATTTCCCGCTGTAATGGACAGTGAGTGTAACATTTTTGAGGAAGCATATGTGAATAAAATCTTAAATGCATTGGTGACGTATAAAAAGCACCAATGATAATGATTTTTATAGTGCATCTGAGTCACTGCTGTTGTCCTTGCTCTGTCTGCTAGATTGTCTTTCAATAGAACTGTATGCCAAGCATTTTTAGATAGCTCTTCTCCACCACCTCAACCATGATAATCTAATGACGTGTGACACTGGATACTTGTGTCTGAATTTTTAGGGGCACATAAAGGACAGAGTGACAATATTTAACGGTGTGAAGTGTTCCCTTTGTGCTCAGTAATTAAAACACTCACTGGTTAATTCATGCCGGGTTCAGAATGCGACATCATATTAATTTCTAATGTACGAAAGCCTGCAGTTACATTTTTCTCGCTGCTTAGGTTTTCCCATTTTTGGCACAGCATCATTACACTGTATTTTTTTATGGTAAAAAAAATATCTTCTAATTTACAGGAAAAACTGGAAGGATGCTGACATGTGTTATAGGCATAATGAGAGGCATTTCGGTGACTAACTATCCCTAACTTATAGAGTTCATAACTGTGCCATTAAAAGTTTAAATGTTAATATACCAACTCATTTCGATCTACTAAATATGTTAATAATGATAATGGTGCCTAAAGAAATGTTGCCAATAATAACATAGCAAAAAAAGAATAAATGAGATTTTACTTTTATGATATTTCTATACAAGTCTGTACGTTTCATTCAGTCAGAATAAAACACATAAATACACAATCTGTCTCATATTTTTCTCAGAATTTAGCTGGGACGTTAACAGCAAAGTGTTAACATACACCTACTTTTCAGTACTTTTCACAAAACACCCAGTGGAGAATGGTGGTTTCTCCTGGTATAAAACACATCAAGCTGCGACTTCCCATGGGCAAAGCAGATCGAACCAACACTTGTAATCAAGATGACTACACAGAGTGTTAATTACACCTCTTGTAGTAAAATCTAAACTAATGTTTTAGTGATTATGCAGTTTCTTTAATGTGATAAAAAGGTACTTGTGTAATATGAGCTCATTTGAATGAACAAGCTAAAGAATTGCACAAAGCTGTGTTTCCACATTGTTTTTTTTTTCTTTTCTTTTGCTGATATGATCAAATGGGGTTTTCCTCTATGCATCCCTTCGTCTGCATGTGACTGGCCCTCCTACCGGATCCATGACTCATTACCAATGGCACAAAGAGAAATCATTGGAGGAAAGAACACTCTAATATACCTTATCAGTCTAGCACAGCTTGGCAGGGAACGGTGCTGAAGACCAGGGAGGTAAATTGCAAGGTGTGCCTCAGTATATTAACATTCAAGTTCTTTCAGAGAGGATTGATCTTTCTTCCCTATAAAACATGACCATGCCTCTGTATTATCCAACCTGCCTTTAAAGAATGACTTGTTACGGTTCCCCCTTTCCTCCAGGCATTCATTGGCCTCTTAAAAAATCCTGTCCGGCTACGCAGAGGATACGTATTATTCAGACAATCAAAGTCACATCTTTGTTAGCATTCTGATGTTGAATAAACAGGCTTGCATTTAAAAGATGTTTAGGAAACTATAACCTTGTTATTAGCGATCATTACTAACCTTGCATATACATTTGGCTCACCACTGTTGTCCATCTCTAAGAGGATGATTGAATTATCCGATCACACTAAATGCGTCTCTGTAGCGCGCGTGGTGTTTGTCACGCAATGAACACTCGAAAATGAGTTTTTACGTGCATAGGATACGCATGGGTTAGGGTAAGTTTAGTAGTGGTGTGATGTGTGTGTGTATTATACGTTTGGGTAGAATCAGTGGTTGGGGTGTGTATTACACACAAATGAACTGTGTATCAAATGCATGCGAAAACTGCATATAATGTGCACATAAAAACTCATTTCCGCGTATAAATTGCACGATAAAACACAACGTGTGCTATAGAGACAACCCGATCTCATGGGAATTCGTACGAATTTTCCGAGGTGGCTAATTCGTAACAATTCGTACGACCTCACTCGTACGAATTAGTACGATTTTGCTAAATCGTACATAATTTGCCAATTCGCATAAATTCGTGCGAATGACCTACCCCTGACCCGGCCCCTAAACATAACCGTCACGTGGGTTTAGACAAATCGTACGAATTCGAACGAGTAAGGTCGTATGAATTAGTACGAATTAGCCACTTTTGAATCACTCGTACAAATTCGGACGAATTGGTCGTGAGATAGCGTAGATAGAGACGCATTTACGTGACAACAGGCTGGCTATACATGAAGACGTCCCTGTAGGTGGACATTTTCATCCAGCTAGCTGCCATCATCTATTAAAACATAATGAACAAAGACACAGAGGTGTCTGAGGTAGAAAGGAGCTTCATATCTTGACCTTCGCCTTCAAATACAACATTCAAGACCTCGGCTCTACCCGGCAGAGCAAGCCGGTATTCAAACGAAAGCAGCCTTCAGGCATGATGATCGCCGGCACTGTGGTGGAAAATGTAGGTAAACAAAAGCAGTAATATACGGTCAGTGCCATGAATTATGAAGGCCTTTAGAATCTAATGAAATATGTAAGCATTTGGATTCTATCTTTTTGTCAGGTGGGTCTAAAACCCTTTCTGTCTACAAAAGAGGAGGAAGGTGATCCTGTCTCTCTCTCCAAATGCCAATGACATCTACCGTCAGGGGTGAGCGTTAGGGGTATACATTCAATAAGGAAAGAGTCTGAAATGAAACATTTCAGAGTTTGACGTACTCTGGCCTCACAAAGCTCTCTATTATTGTTAGTCTTGCAGAGCTGTTGTATGGCTCATGGACGAGTCAATTGCACAGGCCATGGGGTTTCTCAGTTAGACGAGACGAAGCGATTCAATGAATGCTGGTACTCGTGAATTGCCTGGCATGAGCCAGCTTGGCGATAGCCGGGGTGAAGGATAGTTGTTTGTTTGTGTGGAAGTCAAGGTTGATTGCAATCATGGAGTGGATCTATGCCATGTCCTTGGGGAATATTATGAGGTGAGGGGGCCAAGGAGATATCTGACAGCAAGGATACATCTGTCCCGAAGCCCGATTCCACCAATCCGTGACAGCTACGCTTGTGCAATGCTGGATGTTTTCCATGGTCCTGAGCTGAATGTTGAAGAATACATGTGCAAAGAGCCACAGACTAATAAGGGGCTTCAATTGATGCAAATATGAACCAATTATTATGGCAGACCAAGGACACCTACAGTAATGGCAACTATCCAGATGTTGGGACTTTTAATGAGAAATAAAAATACCTTTGGGTATTTATTTGCCCTTTTAAAAGCTATTTGAAGGGTTTTGCAGAATCTGACATCAGGCTATTCATTTTGTTTATGACTATAAGTCATCACTGCAACATAATCATACCAGCTCTTGCTTCCTGATTGCTTCAGATTCTTTTTATTCTGTTTACTTTACATACACGTTGCATTTCATTGACAAATATGTTCACGGCAGGCTGCTAACTTGTTTTTCATATAATACCACTAGGGGAAAAAAATGGATCTGGTTGCAGTAAATGGAAGTTAAAATGTAGAAAACGTCTCTTGTTTTGCTGATATTTATCAAAATGTCTCACAACAATGTATTGAGTAATACAAAAAAATCAGATGGGAAATGCAAAAAGACAATAATTTAGTGTATCACATCGTAAACAGATTTATTCTAATGAAGAAGATGAAACGTTCAGTGAGAAAATGACTTATCCTAAAAATGTGTCTTTAAAGAGGGCAAAAAAACAACAAATTTGTCTCCCTGAATCTGTGATGTATCAGTACACCGAGCAATGAAAAAAATACAGCTTATTATTGTTTGCACATCTTGCCATGAATGAGAGACACTGTTTGTCCTTTGCATTACATTTGAATAAGAAATAATATTAATGCACTGTAGTCACGCTGCTCATCCACATACATCACTGCATGCAACATCTGCTTTCTGTGACAGAACAGAGCAGGATCAATTTGTTGTGTGCATGCATAACTAATTTATCACATTGCCCCCCCCCCCCCCATTGTCTAGCGTGTGCTAGAGAGAGGAAAGAGGGGGTGACAGCAACAAAAAACAACTGAAAAGAAAGGGGGTTACATTAAAATACTTTTTGTCTTGATGAATCATGTTTGAAAAATCAAGGCATTTGGTTGTGGAGGCTGCACGTTGAAAAAATTCATGCATTTAAACAAAAAACGCCTATCTTTTTGAGACGTGTGCAGTTTCGATGGGGTCTTTTTGCTTTTAAAAAGCCCATTGATGTCTTTTTTTATGCCATCTGTCTTTCCTTTCTTTTGGACTAATGGGCCAAAATGAATATGAATATAAAGTGATCAGACCCCTATTTAACTCCCACCGATAATTACAAGTTAATAGAGGAAAGGAACTTGTCAAGTGCTCCTTGACTAAATTACAGGTGTTGCGAACTCTTATGACCTAGGTAACATTGAGGTTGTGATACAATTGGTGCGAGTAAGGTGGCAAGAGACAACATATAATGAAATGCAGAAGAAAAATAATTGATTATACATAAGTGAATTAAGTGTACCAAAATATTAATAATGTTAATAATAATTATGGTGAATACAAACAAAGGAAAATCAGCAAAATATTGACAGATCAAAAGATACCAGATAAATAGATAACCCAAGAGAAAAAAATGGGATGTAATTAGTGAAGCCTAATGAATAAAAAGAACAAAACAAAACTCAGTCTGACTTGCAAATCAAACCTCTAATCTAACTAATAAACAAAAGAAAAGTAAAGACAACGCTTTAGCGTCAAACACCCTTTCAATTACACTGACTGACAAACACAAAACATACAAGGGTGGCATTCACTTGCTAATGTGTATATACATTGAGTTTTGTTGTTTTGTGTCATGTGACATTTTTACCTGTCCACATTACTCTTGGTAACCTCAAACCACACCATCGAAGAGCAGAAATAAGAACAAAAAGGGAACATGTCACAATAATATTCAAAACGAGATGGCAAAAGATAACAACAGGAAAAATGACGGTACCATAAAATGAGGAGCGTACAGGGCAACAAACAACGCATTCTCATCCCAAGATGTCATCAACTGACCATTTTGACCATGCTTCAACATCCGACGCTTTAGGCACCCTTTAGCGTCAGTTAGATGATGCGATCCTAGGGCGTCATCTAACTGACATTTTACCTTTGGCATCAGTTAGATGACGCGGGTAGGTTTAGGTAGGGTTAGGGTTAGACGCGATCCTAGGGCATCAACAGACGCTAAAGGGTGCCTTAAGTTCACACTACAGAATTTTAAGCCCGATTTATGCCCGATTTGCAAATCGTTGAGCTCTCCGACAGGTCAGGGTGTTTTCGCGTGCAAATCGCGGGGACCCTGCTGAAAAATCCAACTAAAACCAGGGCTGGCTGGTTTTGGCTGTTATATGACGTCATGGGATGAGACTGCGCTGACGTAACAACAGGAGACAGAACAAAATGCTTGAACGTAATGATTCCTCTGCATAAAACACCAATAAAAGAATGAATATTAATAAGCAGTTTACAATTAAAGAGCAATTTGATATAAACAAGCTTAATTCAGAATGTGCCTGGGTGATGCCAATTAGCTTGCTTATGGCTCTCAAAGTCTAGTTAAGGGACCTGTCTTTGCATAGGAAGGTTGCCGAATTGATTTTAAATACATTTTTTTATGTGCTGAAGATCTCAATCTTAATGACCAGCCTTTGTAAGGTCAGGGATTAGACCGGCCTTGATAGCAACAAAAGCAGGTGAAATGAATGGCATGTGGCGACTTGAGATCCTCCATCAACCGAACCGCAGGGCCGGCAGCCCTGTCTGAGAAATTTTAATGGAGCCTTTTCTTTTAGGGAGAGACAAGATGACGGCGACTGCATGACAATATCATCGTGCCGAGATATTTCTCCGCACTACACAGATATAAGTGAAACACAACACGCATTAGCGAAGCAGTGGTCATTATTTGGCGCTTGTAATGTGGCCCAGATGGTCCGACGCTTGATGTTCAAATCACGTTTAGTTGCGGTTTTCAAACCTTGAATGAGTTGTGTACACAACCATTGTTTGAGGAGGAAAATTGAAGGCATGCCGTGCAAACCACCACCGTCTGATGTAGGAAACGGGGTGATTTGTGCAGGATGCAGTCTAGCCTCTGAGGTGTACGTTTTGTGGTTAGAATAAGTGTAATAATTGCGACGCATGCTGGGATCGAGATGGTGGTGCATCTTAGGCAGGTGGAAGAGATAGATGAGCGAGAGGGAGAGGACTTGGGTTTACATGGATGAGACAATTTCTCTTCAGGGTTTTGGTGTAATTTAGGTTAAGCGATGCTCCTCCTCTGACAATTGGAGTGAAGGCTCCATGTAATTAACCTAGAAATAGGATGAAACCCCAGCTCAACTGCGAGCTTCAATACAACACTACCATCAACTTATCCAACAATTCAATTTCATCTCCTCCCTAGTCCTCCATTGAATAAACACTTTAATGAAATCATAATTAGGCTACAACTCTTTATGGGGTCAACCCTTTTAGTACTGGCAAATATCCCTTGAGTTTTCTACAACTTTATTTGATTTTGTAGCTCTTTGGACAGGGCCGTTTTGATGCGTGATATATTCTAACAACGCAATAGCCTACATATATATATTCATGCAACAATCCAATAATTTACGCTCCCTAAGACATCTTAATGTGTTGTAACTGCTGCATGGTACTAAGGAGCAACAAGACCTGTAATATAATACAAATTATTTGTTGATTCATTACACATGCATGAGTTATACATTATAGATGAGAGCATTGTCAAAGATGTTACTGCTAGAGTATTGATTTATCATTCCTGCACCAGTCGAATTACCATGTAAGTACTAGTCTCAAATCTATTTTCCATTCGCCTGCTTTAAATTTTAACGTATTTTGCACATTAGGAATCCAGACACTGACAGCCAATATCTGCAAGATATGCAAATTTGCACTGAAGAGGAAGAATATAGCCCTTTTATATGGTACGGTGGGAGTTTGTGAATGTTTTGTTTTTTGTGGCTTTTGAGAATTTGTAAATAAGGCCCTCACTAGGAAAGAGAGAACAGCAGATATGTCAGGTAATACAATACACACATTCAGAGGCAAGTGTTGCGTATGGTCCTTTCAGTAACTTTCAGTTTCAATGGTTACATAAATGGACCACTGTAAATCAACAACAACAAAAAATATACTGATCAAATTAAGTGTATTAAATGCCCACTTGCAAATTTCCCTATTTTTTCTAGCATTATAATAAAAACTAACATTATAACTTTGTTAGCAGCTAAGTTATATTGATTGCATCTTACAGTAAACTTACGGAACATTCATAATGTTTAGCTGATTAATCTAGAACACATGTGGACTGACCTCTACCAGCAATGCTTACCTCCAGCCCAGTCATTACCCCCTTCTGAATTCATTAACACCTTTGCAATGTTATTTTGCCGCTACCAACTGGTTGCAAAATGTTAATCCTTATATAAAGTGACAGACATTATTTACATTCAGTTGCCTATAAACTTTATAATGATCTTAAAAGTAACTATTCATTGTGACCTCTCGGAGACTGAAGCTAAATTCCATTTTTTTTTTAAACCACTTACATATTTTACAACAGCCTTGCATACCAAAGCGACACAGCATGGTCACTGCACAGAGACACTACTGCTGACTGTTTTGAATCACATTTTCCAGTGAGTCTTTGTATAATATTTTTTTCTCAGTAAATTATATCATTATGAGACTTTCTTCCCCTGAATGTTGCAAAATCAGATCTCTTTCAGGTTTGGTAATTTATCATTTCTGCACCTGTTGAATTATCATGTAAGTACTAGTCTCAAATCTATTTTCCAAAAAACAAAAAAAACCAAAAAAAACATAAATAAATAAATTAATTAATATTTAATTTTTAATATTAAATATTTAATAGTATTTATATAATATAATATTAGAATATTTCACTATATTTAGAGAGAGAGAGAGAGAGAGAGAGAGAGAGAGAGAGAGAGAGAGAGAGAGAGAGAGAGAGAGAGAGAGAGAGAACTTATTCTTTTGAAACTATGACCAACATAATAATTTTCACCAGAAAATGTCATCTGAACAAGTAACATCCACTTTTGTTCTGGTTCTGACATTGCAGCAAATTGTGCTGGTTAAATCTACAGTAACAGTCGCTTATCACAAAAAAGTGCAAATTGTACTTTGTTCTCAAAAGGGTCCGCTTCCAGTCTCTTTATTCCTGTAGCCACTCCGAAGTCAAAACAAAGTCTTTTGCATTTTACAATGGGTAAATCTCTAGTTGTCACTGGTGATTTTCTTTTAAACCTTTTCTGGATCCGCCATCACATTAATAAGTTAAATTATATCAAGTGTTGCGAGCAAAGGCTATACATCTCCACCTCCAACAATCTCACACGCAAAATAGATTATACAAGCCGAGACTCTTCTTTATGTGTACAGATGTGATGTAATGACGCAAAGACATGCTCGAACCTCACGCGGAAATCCACCAGTACCACTGGAGTTAAAAACATTATTGCAAGCAGGGAGTTTTTAAGTGTGCTGTTGGTATTTCTTAGATTTGTGAATATGATTGTCACATGACTTTTCTTTGCCAGTGTGAACTTTTTAAACATTTTATTTAGACTTCAAAATGAAACACATTACAATAGCCAATTGTACACTGCATTTAAAAATGTTAAAAATCAGCTTTTAACACAGACAATATGCATGAGTGTTTCAACCAGGTCCGCTAACTGAACTGGGTGAGGCGGAGCGTTAGTTCCTTTTTGTATTCATCTGCTACGGCGTGTAACATTTTTCTGTCAACTCTATATCCTTTGCTATCGACATTGCACGTTTGACGAGCGGGTTCATACCGCACTAAATGTTCTGACCACATTTGTGCAGGACAAAACTCTAAGGACATCAGAAGTTACAGGAACTGGTGGCAGCATTGTTTTGCATTCCAAAACAAAGCCAAAGATCAGTAACTTACGCTGTTCTGCCTTGGTTTCTCATGAGCTTTTGGAAGTTACTATTAAGACAACCCATTATTTTCTAAAAAAAAAACAAAACAAAAAACAATTGAATGGACTCAAGATACTTATGGAGTCTTGAATGTGCCACAACTATCAAGAACTCATTTTCCATCAAAAACAAACTTACAGTCTTTTGCCTTTGCACTGCAGCATTGTCAGTAATAACATTGTCCATAATTAATTTGATTTTAACTTCTAAGAGGGGATAACAACCTTTTACTTAAACATTCCTGTTATAAACAGCATAGCTTTTCATGCCCAAATTCCTGCAAATCATCATTTTGCAACACTTAAAAGTCAGATGCCATAGAGCACACATTGTTTAAAAAAAAAAGCCTAAACCCTTTGAGAAAGACTAAACCTTTAATTATTAGACACAGGTATGCATTAGACACATTGAAAGGACTCTCACTCAGCCAACCAAAACTAATGGCAGATTGCTCTCCCATGGTCTGTGGCACAAATTCATCTCCGCATTAAAACTATGGACGTGAAATTATATAGTTAATTTTCTTTAGTGCTGATGAATGCATTATCAGTTGTAGAATGACCTTTTGAGATATTACCACAAGCTCGAGCCTTCTCTTTTTCCTGTCATTAAGGCCAAAGGGGTGAGTGACAGGTTCATAAGATGTACGCGCACACAGAGAATCACAGCACTAAAGAGAAAGCGGTGCCTTGCGTGTTATGACCTCTGAAATGGCTTAAGGCTGTGTTATCAGATTTTTCACAAGCTAGTTCTACTCCCACACTTTATAAGATGTGGTTGATAAGCTTTTATTATACCTTAAAAATAAAGAAGCGTCTGTTTAGCAGATCAGAGATCTTTCTAAGTTACTATCCTATGTGTCAGCGTTTCCTCCTTAAATAATAACATTCATCTGGTTTTAAATCTGATATGTGACACGTACTGTATACTCCATCACGAACGCATGAAATAAGCGAGTGTTTTCCAAAGGCTCTTAGTCACAGACAGTGAGCTCAGTGAAGCAAGATTTTGAACAATGGTCACAACTGTAGGTATTGCATATGAATGCTCTACCAAAGGAGCCCTACTTAAACTGGGTCTTATGGGACTGCTTGTCTCATTCTTGAAATCACTTTAGCCTCTTTTACGTTTCTTTCGGCTTAAGAGACAGTCTCAAGTAATGCTCAGAGGGATACTTATGATGACATTTAAAATCTTTCACATGTGCTATCGCTGTACTACTAAATAAATCAGAGCTTCAAACAGATGTTCCTCAAATTAAACACTGAATTCATTAACATTTCAATTCTTCTAGCATTGCCATTACCCAAACGATCAATATATCTTCAATACACTGCCTTATAGGGTAGGCCATTTGTTTTCTAAACACTTTTGGTTTTACTGATAGAAACTCTCTTCACATCCTGATAGCAACCAATAATAGAAGTAGTCCAAATATTAAAACATGTCTTACCAAAAAAAAAAAAAAAAAATGGTCCGAATGCAATTATATACTGTATTGTACCTGCCGGTCAACATTTGTAGTGCGTTCCAAATGACATGGTCCCTACAGAGTGTCCACTGCTCCCTACTCCCTCGCTGACAATCATAGCTCATTTGGAGCCCCTAAACCATCTTCAAAGAAAGGGAGATTAAAACGTAACATAAATATTGTCTAAAGTATTATATAATCTACTTTAACATCATGTATCATTTCAAAATCATATAATATACAAATCAAATATTATATAATACATAGCCTATAATCAATACATGTTTGTTACATAGAATACTTATATAGACTATGTAATGTATATTTAATTAACTATTAAAGCTATTAATTGACAATTATCAGATTTGAAGCTGTTAACGTTACTTTAATTCATTATGAATTTTACATTTGATTTGGTTAACCTTTGGTTAGCCTACTTGTAAAAGTGTTCTTAATTAATGGTCTTAATAATTGTAGCAGTCTCATCTTAAACATTCCTAAAGTAAAATAAAAAAAAAAAAATAAATAAAAATAGCTACACAGCCTCGCTGCTTCTCAACACTTGTAGTAGGCCTAAGTTTAGAGTTACACAACTCTTCATTCAATAGAATATAAAAAAATCAATATCCATTATCATCAGTTTGTATAGGCTAATAACAACAACACAATATTTATGACTACGGAAACTCCACCGCAGAGCCGTTTAAAAACTCCAACTCAACATCGTTAGTTCAGACTGGTGGCGTGATGCGCAATGACAGTTGCAAGATTTTCGCTCTCCACTTTCTGTGAATTGATGTTCCCTTATTCCCTATACCATTCGCAGTGCCCTTCGAACTTAATATGTTCGCTCCCATTGGATTATAATTTCACTAAAAATGGCGAATACCCTGTGAAGTTCACTTCGTAGTCCACTAACGGTCTTGAACGCACCTTCATACCTCGCGCACCTGCTCGCGCACCTGCTCGCGCAGACATCACGCGTCATCAGCGCGTTCCGTAAGGCTACTATAGTTGTAGATAGTCACCACAGCAGCCGCCTTTTAGGGCGTGCAGTTACTCTTGAAAAAACAAGCAGTTTGTGGAGTTCACGCCATGTCATAACCGTAAATAACGAAATGGAAACCAGTGACGTTATACTGGGAGCTGTTCACGTCCTCAAACTAGGATGTATGTGTTTCTCTGGCAACAATAACAACACCGCAATTAATCAGCAGCAGTCAAGTGGAACAACTAGAACTCTGTAAGTTGTTTACGTTCACTATTATCATAATGTTATGTTCTTTGAGACATTTAACTCCGTCTCTCGTCTTGTGATGCTTTGCAGACCCTGCTGTGTACGTTTATGTGTTTTGAGAAGGGGTACTTGGCTTTGGAAACACTCTGTAGGGGTTGAGGGGAGGGTGGTGCTTTTAAAGCTAGCTGTCCAAAATTGCCTACCATTTACCCAGGGATCATTCCATGTCCATAATCTTTCAAAAATAGTATTAGAAAAAATCTGTCTACGGGAATGATGGAAACAGTATTAGACAGAGGAAATTTATGGAGAAAACATCTTTCCCACCTCAAAGCAAATAACATGTTGTCAAGTTACACAATTACTTTTAATATAGCACATGCTTGGATAAATGCTAAAAAGTACAATATGGATATATTGACTGCATTTAAAATGTATTTACATAATAAGCTTTAGAAACAAACAATTATACATATTATGAATACATTTTGTGTAGTTACATTTAACTATTACATAGATTTTTTCTGAGCCCCCTAGCCAAAACACACATCTCAATAATATAAATAATGTGCAGTGATAATCATTAGTTACAACATATTAAGTGAATAGTTTATTATTATTATTATTATTAAAGAATGTTTGTCAAATTAGATAAATGGGTTTAATGCTGGTTTGAACCTTTAATTAATCACATTGATTAAATACAATATTCATTCCATAAATTCAGAATTAAAAAAGAAATATTCTTAAACATTTGTTAATCTCTAAAGTTGTTTGCATGTCAAATTCTTACATTTTAGAGGCTGTCAGTAGGCCTATGTTAATAATGTATCAGTCTCAGTTTAAATACGAAAAGACGAAAATATACGCAATAACCATTATGTACAGTACGATTAATAATGAGATTGTATTGTTCTGCCAACTACTTAATATTTGGTTTTAGACAATAATGCTCTAAAGATACTGAAATAATCACCTGGCCTGATCTTAAGTATAATTTCCGTTTTGATCTGTCAATCAGTCATGCTATATGTTTCAGTAGACTTAAATATAGTCCAGCCAGTCTGTTCGAAGGAATGTTTCTTTTTCACTGTGTCACTATCAGCTGCAGAACGCACCGTATTGATTTCATGTCGTGTGACCATAGAAAGAACAGTTGGAAGTGATAGGCTGTGGCTCAGCATCCCGTTGACACAAGCTGCACTTGGCAGCCATCAGTCATTCAGAACAAAGAACTGATACACACAAACACTGATAAAGGAATGGCAGATGAGTTCTTTCAGATTGAAAGCCATATTCTAAATGCGATGTTTTAGAAAATATGTTCAGGTAAAAAAGCTGTATTTTTGTGTTGTCTGACTGTAAAAATCTCAATTTGCACAAGAAGAAATATAATGTAAAATAAGAATATATATTGAAAAAACAAACAAAAAACATTGTCCTGTTTAAGCATGAAAAAAAGGGTTGTATAAAGACATCGAATAACTATTTTTGGATCCCCTGGTTATTTTTTTTTTAAAGTCTACAAATTATCATTGTTTTTTTTTTGTTTTGTTTTTTTTACAATGATTTTTTTTTACTCATGGAACTTCTCATTCTGAAAAAACTTTTATTTTTAAGAGTATAAATTAAGTACTGTTTACATTAATGCCAAAAACAAGAACAATAAATTGTTTATTTCAATGAGATAGACCTATTTCTATGGCCCTGTCCCAAATGGCAGACTTTCGGTCTCGTGTACTTAAATTTGCGTGTGCTCGCCAAGTCTACGAGTCCGCAGGCCGTCCCATTTAGCATTTTAACGATCTGAAGTGTGCTCAGCAGCACCCCCTTTGTACCCTTGAAGCGTTCTTCCACGAAGCCCACATGCAGGCTCCACACACTTTAACTACCTAGGAATCCGTGCAAAATTCCAATCAGAAAATGGATGAGATTTCACTCACGGACTGTAAACATGGATGAGAAGACAATATTAAGTATACATATCATACGTTTTACCAGTTGTTACTTACAGTTTATACAAACATTATCGACCAGTGGTTGATATCTCAAACATAATAATAGCGCGTTAAATAATACGATCGCATTATGATTCATTACATAAATAGAACCGAATGTCATGGCTTTAGTCATTTAAACGTAGTATGAATATTGAAACATGTATTATTATGTATTAATTATGTATTATTATGTACAACTGTTTTTATCATTTACATAACCATGATATCTATTCTAATGCCATATACAATTGGCATATACAATTATAGAACTGTAAAAGCAGGCTGTGTAGTTTGCATGGATATACAATTTGGGAAAATAAAATAAATTCTGTTTTCGATGATAAAGACTGTAATTTTTTTTTCTTTAATTTGTGAAATTAAATTAATTAATTTGTGATATTTTTTTTTTCTAATAAAGGGACTGATGAGATGACCTTTAAGTTTATTCAGCTCCATATAGAGAGGGATAATGCTTTCACAGGCATGAGGAACACATCTGAGCGCAAAAATATGATTTCTATATCTTCTTTTAATATGACTCTGAGGAAGTCCACAAGTGCGGACTGTGCCATTTGGGACAGGGCCTATATGTAGCACACAGAGTCTAAATATACTTAGTTGTTTGACCTGGCTGATTAGAATAATAGAATGTAAAAATAAAATGGGCGTAGTGTCCGTGATGTCACCCGTAGGATTCTAAAGAACATTTTTGAAGCCCAAAGTGGGCGGAGCCGGCCGTCGCCATATTGGCAGGACGTCACCGCTTGTCATTTTATGGTGTTGTGATAAACCGGAAATGGGCAAAGAGGCAGGATTAGCTGAGGTGATGTGATGGCTAACGGACAGCAAACATACAGCTAGTCACTCAATCCATCTGTCACTCAAATGGCCACGCCCTTAATTATGCAGAACTTTAAGGCTCAATATAATTTAAAGTCATGAAGGCCAACATTTTTGGCATTTTAACATGGGGGGAGGGTCTATTGATTCTCTTTTGCAGCCTATCTCTAGTGGCTAGTCGATCTATTGCATTTTAAGTCACTTCCCTGTTGGATTCAAGGGAATAGAGAGAGACTGGAAGGATGCCTTGATTAGGACAGATTGATAGTAAAGTCATTATTAATTTTTAATTAATTAATTAATTTATTTTTTTTTAAGTGGAATCCTCACAACCCATCATCCCCAATTAATGTATTTAATTCTGTCTCCCTTTTCAGTAATCAGAAGAGCATTCCTAATGGCAGTTTGACATATTTCAGGAATGGCATAAATGACTTGATGAATCTGGCTGCCATTCAAACCCTTTTACTGTTCCCTGTGGTCCCCGTTTTACAATCCATGCCACATTCTCACCATTCCATTTCAAGAAGCTTCATTTATCCTCAATGTGATCTGATTTGAAAAGCTTTTCCGCTGGCCACCATTAGACACAGAGGAATCCTGCTTTGTTTTGGTCAGTTCGTTGAAACGACACAGTAATCTCAGTATCCATTCACCCATCATCCGTGTCCGCCCCCATAGCTCCTCATACAAAATGCAGCTGAATAATTGTCTGTCATAGTCATGGAGAAATGACCTTAAGTTGTTTTTGTACTTAGTGTCAGCGCTTTGTGAAAATGATGGAGATTAAACATGGCAGAGCGGGCCTGTTTGTTTCACCATCAAAACGTTTGTTTAAAAGAATGCAAATGATTCCCTGTCTGATGAAGCTTTCCTTGAGAGCGGTTTTGTACGGCTATGTTTACAGACGAGCTCCTTAAGTTGTCCCCTCTAGCTGGCACGGGCAATAATAGAACTGTTCTCAATTTTGTCATCAGAGAATTAAATGGCTTCTTTTTGAAGTGTGTATTTCTGAGAATGAGGAATGGGCTTGTAACTATGTTTTTGGTGCAGAGATTTGCATAAAAGCCCCTCAGTCTGGTAAGTTTTGAGCGGATTGTGGCAAGAGTGGAGTTAGGATGAGAGACAAAATGAAAGCCCCGGGGGAGAAGGTGAGCCTCCGTATGCCTGGGTATGAAAGTAGTAAATCCGACTTGGTTGGTAAACAGAGGCTCTGGGGACTGCTTTACTTCCGCATGTGCGCTACTGAGGAAAAGATGTGGCCCTCTGTGATTCTAAGAGAGTAAGTCTATTCAAACCAGCACAACAAAATGCCAATAAATCATACGCAATGCCGACACATTCGTGTTTTAAAGGAAAAGATAAAAATTGTGAGATATTCTACTTAGTGTAAGTGAGACCTGCATAGCACATCATCAACATGTTCTCATAAACTGTGTCTTTTAAAGTAATCAAAAATTATCCATATGTTTCCATAGCAATGGACTCCACAAATTAAGAAAAATATAAGAGAAAGCGGAGCTAGTTATCACATATTGACTCTGAATGCTTCTCATGGTTTGATTTTGAAAAAGAGCACACACTGACTACAAAATTTCTTTTGAACTTGTCCACCAATTATGTCCAGGATAAAAGATCCATGCTGTCACACACTATGGTGTAAACAGGGCTCTCAAGTTTTGAACTGAGTTCAGAGTGAGATTTTGGCGGCGGCAGCAAGGGTTTGGTGTGGACGGGTTTCTGATCTGATGGATCAGACATTCTTACAAATAGAATAATATTTATTTAATTCAGCAGTGCGTTTGTGTGTTTGTGTGTGTGTGTGTGTGTGTGTGTGTGTGTGTGTGAGAGAGAAATAATGGTAAGTGTTGTTTATTGTAGGAGTTGGTAGCAGATTTTGAGGCCTTCAGCACAGGGCTTGGTGGCTCCCATTTGGAGCCCTGGGGTTCCAGGCCAGCCATTTTTACTGTCATGATGGATGACAGGGTTCCACCTAGTGCCAAGCCATGCAATTATTGAGGTCAATATTGTGATTGTGATATGCGATTGTGATAAACAAATGGTTTCATGAGTCAACTTGTTTGGTTCTAAACCAAATGCACACACAGATTAGTGATAATTCTGAAATTAGCAATAAATAACAACTAAATGATTGATAACATATAATGATCAATAAGCCATTGATGTCTGGATAAAAATGAACTGTCTAACAGAAATTGAATAAAGTTATCAAACAGTCTGCGCTGCATAAATTATAAATTATATATAGACTACTCCTTATTAAAGCTACACAAGTTCTTTAGTCAAGAGCAGTGAGTAATTTTCTCTTTTCCCTTTGTTCTTTCATTAACTTTACTGACGCTTTATTGGTAGCTGGCTCTTTAAGAGCAACCAGAGATGTGGATCTCTCACACAAGTCACAACTCTTTATGTCCATCATAAGACTGCTCTTATGTTATGAATATACTCGACAAATTACATTTTGGCGTAATTGCGTGTGTTGTTGATGTTCATTCAAGCAGGAAAGAGAATTTCTGGCGCGCGGTCTGTGCGTAGGCATTATACTGGCGCACGTCTTTCTGTGAGTCACATTCAGGACATTCACAGGCAGAACGAAAAATGTGTTTGTTTCAAATCGTTAAAAATAAATCTGTAAAGTAGATGTAACGAGTGGCACACAACGTGAAGTAACATGGCATTTTATTTTGTTTGAAATTTAACTTGTCCGGTCAGACAACTAATTTTCTCTTCTACTTGTCCTACAAAAAATCCACTTGAGCAAATTGCAAATTGCAAAAATAAATATACGAAAATACTGAACTATTGTTTTGGCCAACGGATAATATTATACTACAGTATTAAATGGCTCAATATAATAATATGAATTTAGTGTTTTTAATTAATGGTATGTTTATAATCTTAGTTTGGAGGTCAGGGTTCACAAGAATTATTCAAATGAACATGCTTTAAAATCAAAACAACCATTTGCATATTTTGACTGACAATAATAGATTCCTTTTTCTATCTGTGACAACTAGCCCTGGTCTGCTTTTATACTGTACGTCTGATGACTGATTAACATAAAGTGACACATATCAAATGCTATGTATTCTTATTCTAGAATAGCACAGGGGTTACTATTCTATTTTATTCTGGCTTAGTTTTAACCTCATTCTCTGCATTTGTTCTAATTAAGGGTTTCAACTAATAATAACAACAAAAACATGAATTTCCATTTTCTGTTCCTCTTGTTTTTGCTTCTTTCTCTGTCTCCAGATAAAATTACCCTGCTAATAAGCAAGATAATTAGCTTGTCATTTTCTTCACAGATTAATACATTTTTGATGTTCTTTTGAAGTGATGTTATCAAGAGTCTTCCCGCACGAGCAATCAGTTATGCGGTGCTGACCACTAAAATTGCCATGATTGTCCAATCAGACAGAGAATGTTTAATATGATTTAAGAAAGATTTCATTCAGGTATTAAGTAAGTAGTAAGTATTATAGTGTATTTGAGAATACACATTAAAACACATCTGTTAATTACAGTGGACACCATGCATACATTTCTGTTCATTGCATTTCAGTGAGAATTTCCAGTCAAATCTACTGTGACTAAGAGTGTTTTTTTAAGAAAATAATGATGCAACTTGCCATGGAAATTTGAAATAAACAATACCAACCATAATTAGTTGCAAATTAAGACTTGTGAATTATATATTGCAATGTTAGTAGTATACAGAATAGGAAGACATGATATATACAGTGTATGGATACAAAATAAGGATATGAATGTGCTAATTGGACGGCTGCATAAGCACATGCAGATTCATTATGTAATTTTATAAGTTCACATCAAGTGTAAAAAAAGTAACATTTTTGCTTAATGCCATCGGCTTGCAACCTTCATACATTTAGTTTCCCGCAATCTACAGACATAGACAAAAAACAAGACTTCTTGTGCTTTTTGCGGAAAAAAACAACAACAACATGCCTTTTGCGGAAGAACATTGTTTTGTTTGTGCTTTGACTGCGTGTCGAAGCTCAGATCTCGACTGTGCGAGGAAATATGGCTTAGGGCTTAAGAGATATAATCAGTTTATAGGGAAAGGATCTCAAGCTGACTAGCTGAAAATGCTACTGTGTAGTAGCTATACCCATCAATAGATATGGTACTTCTTTGACAATACATTCAAGCACAGCGCTATAACAAGTAACAAATTATTCATTATATTTGATGAATAAGCCGGCAAACTCACTATCCCAACTAAGGTCAGTGAAACTTCCCCCAAATTACACTAACACATTGGCAGAACTCAGTCTCCTGTTACAGGACAGAGTACTGATAAGTTTTACGACCCAAAAGAATGTGCAGGGACTTAATTCTTGCTGAGAAGGAGAAATTAACCAATTAACCCTTTTAATCACATATATATATATATATATATATATATATATATATATATATATATATATATATATATATTAGGGGTGTAACGGTACACAAAAATCACGGTTCGGTACGTACCTCGGTTTTAAAGTCACGGTTCGGTACGTTTTCGATAATGCAAAAAGAAAGAAATGCCAGAGAAATTTCCTATTTCTTTAAAGAAAAAATATTTTTAAATAAGTGTGAGTTTTCCTAGATCTTGAAACTTTCAGGTTTATAAATAGGGGTCATCTTTGAAGGATGAACAAATAATGTTTTGGTCATCACATTTATATAATATTTGAATTTTGAAGTGCTGGAAAAAGATGTGTAAAGTACTTGAAAGCATTTCACCATTCCAGCCAAACTGGTTCCAGTTAGTGTTACTATATTAAATCCATGGTGAATGTTGCTGGTCTGTGTACGTAAAGTACTAGTTCATTCACGGCACAATGTTTCTCCTGGTTTCCATGACAGCGCTGTTTGATCTAATAGAGATCTACGGTTAATAACGGAGAAATGTGAATGCATCTCACTAGATCTCGCAGCGATGTTATTACCTCAGTGGCGAATTCAAATGTTTTCTTTACGGGATCTCTTAGCGCGGTGTGGTAACAGTGTTGCTTGATCGAGATCGGCTCGCGCTGCACAGATGTTGCTGGTCCGAACTGATAAACGATCCGTGAAGCACATAACGAGGAGCGCAGTTTCGTTCTGCTTTCATTACGCTTGCCATTTGGATGTTGCGCAACGTTGTGTTGACCGCGTCAGCACGAATTTTGCCGGCAAGAAAAATGGTCCAAGCAATCGTTCGGTTTGTATGCGTACCGAACCGGAAGCCTCGAACCGAAACGGTTCAATACGAATACATGTACCGTTACACCCCTAATATATATATATATATATAAAACATTAATGTTCCATAACATGATTTTACTTTTATGTGTTTTGGCCTATGTCTCAATTCTCTCTTCTAAACTATATATAACCATGTGATGAATGTATTAACATGTAATGTTCCATATCATGATTTTACTTTTATGTGGTTTGTCCTATGTCTATATTCTCTCTTCTAAACTATTTTGGTCTGAGACATGACTTTACCTACTATGGTTAACCAAAATCATATGCATAGCATGTTTAGTCTCTAACTCCAATCTTCGTCCTCCATTTGTTAATTTACATCACATTTTGCTAACTTTGTGACGCAGTATAAGAATCGTGAAGAGTCTTAAACACCCAATGAAATTACATTCATATGTCCTGCTAGAACAATGGGTCGTAAAATTCTCTGTTTTTTAAGTGACCGCTTCCTATTGGCTCAAACACCTTCAGAGGGTGTGACATCTTCACTCTTTAAAATCACTGATCACAATATCAGCCCTCTCTCTTGTCCGCTTAGCTCTTCGCTTATCCTCTCTGGTTCTCTTGGCTTCTTGCTCTTTGACTCTCTTGGTCCTTCTTGAGAAGTCCTAATGTGAAGATGATGGTGAACTATAAGTCCCTCAAGGACTCCCAAGCTCACGCCAGGCTGCGGCCTTGTCTTTCAATTGACCAAATATCCTCTGTCTACCACTGGTTCTCTCTCATCAAGACCACATCAGCAAAGATCAACTGGAGCCTCAACAAATTGCATCAGGACAGTTTAATGCAAATGGACAAAACATGCAAGTATTAAACTTAGTGTCAATTTGTGATACATTAAGTATCCTTACCCCTTTTCAAGAAGGGTGTGACATAACTAAACTGATGGTTTGCTCAGGCTGCTGATCTGCTGAACATCAAACAATGCTGTAACTTCTTGCTTACCTGCATTCTGCTTCAGCTCTCTTTCCCTTGGGAAACTGTATGCATGTATTTATGTGTAATTTTAGAGTAGTTTAAACGTTTAGTCTAGTAAATAAAGACTTTTTCATGTCACACATAATTGGCCATGTCTCAGGCTCATAGATCTTGACTACTTGCTCTTAGTAGCACATAATAAGAAAGACATGTTCCATGCCCCGGACATGTACATTTCTATTATTTACTTAAAAAAAAAAAAAAAAAAAAAAATATTGAGTGTTCACGGGACAAATCGAGTAATTGGTTGTAATGTTAATGTACTGTACATCAAGTTAACCCGATTAACTGATCCAAATATTCATGATCAATTATAACAAGTTATGATTGATTAATAATATTTCTTTGGGCTAGTTTGCTACAACGGGTAGGACAAAACATGTGCAGGTTAGTGGCATATATACAAAGCCATCCAATAGAAACAACACTTATAATAGGCTTACCATAGTGAATCAGGGTAAGACAAAAACACATTTTGGAAGGATTGATGATGCATTGACTCATTATTTAAATTTAGTTAATTTTAAAAATGAATACTCTTGACAATAATAGTTAGTAGTAATCATACCTTTGCCATTAAAAGACATTTTGCATGGAAGACTGAAATTCACACTCCTTTTGCACTTACACATCACACTTCTTTCCATCACCTCTCTGTCAGTTTTGTTTTGCACATTGGTTGCAGCATTCAAAAATTTGGAGCATGGAAAAAAAAAAAAACAACCCCCCCCCCCCCCCCCCCAAGAACAAAGATGAAGACGTATGTCTGTAAATGCTGTACATATGTTAGGCTGGGCCGCAGCATGTGGTACTGACAGCTTGAATAGATAAACATGTGACTTTGTAGGAACGCTTAGTCAAGCTTGGATGCAGAAATTTTGGATGTTTCATGCCCTGCAGTTGGAATGCCAAAAACACAGCAAGACCTGCATGAGTAGAAAAGTGGATTAAGCCACCTTTACTGTATGCTTGATTTGAGTTGCAAATCTGCTTTTATAAAATGAAATAATTTGATTGGCTGAACCACATTCAAAGTCATAGTAAAACGGCCATTATACTGTATGCACACCATTAGTTGAATGCTATAATAAAAGTACAGCTCATGCAAAAAAAAGTTTACTTTTTACTAGGGGTGTAACGGTACATGTATTCGTATTGAACCGTTTCGGTTCGAGGCTTCCGGTTCGGTACGCATACAAACCGAACGATTGCTTGGACCATTTTTCTTGCCGGCAAAATTCGTGCTGACGCGGCCAACACAACGTTGCGCAACATTCAAATGGCAAATGAAAGCAGAACGAAACTGCACTCCTCGTTATGTGCTTCACGGATCGTTTATCAGTTCGGACCAGCAACATCTGTGCAGCGCGAGCCGATCTCGATCAAGCAACACTGTTACCACACCGCGCTCCGGTAAAGAAAACATTTGAATTCGCCACTGAGGTAATAACATCGCTGCGAGATCTAGTGAGATGCATTCACATTTCTCCGTTATTAACCGTAGATCTCTATTAGATCAAACAGCGCTGTCATGGAAACCAGGAGAAACATTGTGCCGTGAATGAACTAGTACTTTACGTCCACAGACCAGCAACATTCACCATAGATTTAATATAGTAACACTAACTGGAACCAGTTTGGCTGGAATGTTGAAATGCTTTCAAGTACTTCACACATCTTTTTTCCAGCACTTCAAAATTCAAATATTATATAAATAAATATATATTTAAATGTTATTTTTAATGTGATGACCAAAACATTATTTGTTCATCCTTCAAAGATGACCCCCATTTATAAACCTGAAAGTTTCAAGATCTAGGAAAACTCACACTTATTTAAAAATATTTTTTCTTTAAACAAATAGGAAATTTCTCTGGCATTTCTTTCTTTTTGCTGTATCGAAAACGTACCGAACCGTGACTTTAAAACCGAGTTACGTACCGAACCGTGATTTTTGTGTACCGTTACACCCCTACTTTTTACTCAATCTTTGTGCACATACATGTATACACTTTAATTGACGTTTAAATTCAATGCATTACTTTTATATAAAATATATATTTTGCTCAAGCAAGTGGTAACCTTTAACCATGTAGCCAACTTATATTAGAATCACAAACATTTTAAATTAAAAATTAAAATTGACAAAAACAGCATAGTAACTTTTCTTTTTCATAATTTAAATCTTTACAATAAATCTTGTATGTCACAAAAAAACCTTGTTTTTTCACCTCCACGAATGAGGCGACAGTCGTTCATTATGTCGCCTTGTTGAAGTAAATTGTAGTTCCCTTTCGTTGTCACTCCGAGTTCCGTCGGATGACGACAAATGGGGTTTTGCTTAGAAAGCCTATCAGCTTCGATCGATATAAAACGAGCCAGGCAAAGAAATGCCATGGGTCTGCGGATTTTGCATAGCGTAACTCCGCCTCACCTCGTGAGTATAAAAGGAGGACGCTGGCAGAAATACAGACATGTTTTCGCTTGGGAGCCAAGTTCATTCGTCGTTCCACAAGCATTTTGATATTGTCAGCTTCTTCAGACGAGCGAGATTCTCGGTGCTGGTGTGACGCTGATTTCCTGCCGAGTTTGCGCTTATCTGTGCAGTGGTTTGCCAGTGAGTGTGTTTCTCCCCGGGTGCTTCAGCACTGAGTTTTCATCTCTAAATGAGCTTGCACGTGGCACGTCTTTTTAAAAATGCCTCACTGGATGCGGCAGACTCATGTCTGACTCTGATGGGCACGAACGCTGTCTAGTGTGTTTTGGTTTTGATCACGCTAGTGCAGCTCTCGTGAATGACTCATTTTCTCTCTGTGGGAACATGACCTTTTCTCTCGCGTCATGTGACCCGTGTAATCACAGCTTTTGCGATTACAAAATCGTGTTTCATCATATCGCGGTATTATTGCAAATGCAATAAATCGTTTAGCCCTAATTCCAACGTGCCATGCCGCGTTCCATCTGTTTACTGAAGTCTATCATGACCGGTATCGTTGTAAAGCTCTGAGTCTCCTGCACAATGCTATGCTCAAATATGGGCATTTCCTTTCTATCAGTAACCAATCGTGAATGTCCAAAGGGTGATTTAAAGCTCATGACAAAATCTCATTGGCTAATGTAAATTAGTTGTAAATTAGCAGTTTTGCTATAACACACACACACACACACACAAAACAATGCATCTGGTTTGTCCAATGCTGTTGTTATGTCCATATCAAAAAAAAAAAAAAAAAAAAAAAATAGTGCTGGTTTCTGCTAATGTGATTTGCTCAGACACATCACTTGGTGTACTCTGCCAATGTTAATTGTCAGTTTTAGGCTTTATATGCCTACCATATTAATAAATAGTCAGTTTTTCATGAGCTTTAAATATTATATATTATTAATCAGGGTCTGAGCATTTATTCTGTTTTTGAGCATTTTTCTTCAATAGAAATGTATTAAATTTCCTACTTAAATTTGAAATGCCTTTTTCTCAAAATTAGTTTTTTGTCACTCTCCTGTACACCATGTATGTACACCAAACTTTCCAGTTATACACTTACACAGTATTCTGAAGATTTTTTCAGAGGGATTTGTTAATAAATCATTCATGGCCTGATTTATGTGATATTTTATTCAAAGAAATATGGCGAAAATCGATTTTTCAAGGATATGGACAGTATATTTTGATTTCCTAGGTAATGAAAGCATACTATATCCTGAAATCCACCTGAACTTTTTCTTTCATCTCGTGTGTAAACAAAATGGAAAAAAGAATTTTGCACCTGACTTTATCATAGGTTCAGATCTATCTACAGAAAAAAAAAATATGCAAAATTGTGCATATTTAATGAGACAATGCCTCATTTGCATAAGTAAACACAAATTTCAAAAACTTATAATATATTTTTTATTAACTTGTGTAAGTAATCAACTGAGGAAGTTTCAAGGTGATATCTTTTATTTTACCCTATTCATCAGTAGTGCCTCGCCTTGTGAAGAACATTAAAAAAACCCTTTTCCACTATAAAGAACATTTTGTGCTATAGAAAGGTTCCATGCTAAAGGTTCTTTATGGAACCACCAATGCCTTAAAGAACATAAGAGTGCATGGAGGAAACTAATAAAGATATACATCGGTCTAATTTTCAGAATTTTCTTTTTTTGAGAGATTTCTCTCTTCAATGCACAAAATGCTACATGGCTGTATATAACCTATCCCAATGAACTATGATTTTTTTTTTTTACTGTGATCATTATTTAATAATATTAATAATAAAGTTAATTATTTATTGAAAATTATATACTATTGCTGTTGCCACTGTTTTATAAAACTCTTTTGTCATGTCTAACAAATCTCTTGTGTGGCTTATTGCTTTATTTTAAAGTATTTTCTGTATAAAAGCTATGTCTGATGGATTACCACTGTAGACACAAGTGATTATAATTAATGAGTTATGGGGAAAAAAATCGAGATAATCAAGTTTATTTTATTTCTGATTATAGCAGTTGATTAACTGTGTGGATTGTGCATATTACTACATCATCAAGTAGCCTCATTTTTTATGATATAGGCATTTAAAAACAAGAGATTTGATGTTATTTTACCTGGGAAGAATACCTGTAATTTGTCTTCATCAGTCTGTATGGACATCGCTGGTTCTAGCCTGAGGAGGATCAAATCATTTCTACAATTTTCAGAAATGACAGATCCAATTTAATGTACGTCCCAGCAGCATTCCCCAACTGTTGCTGTGTTGACCTCTCACCCATTCTGCAGTGCTGTTTTTTTTCTGTATGGCTGCAGTTGTGTAAGATTGTGCTACATCTTCTGTAAACCTTCTCTTATGTTTGACAGTAACATAACTCTAAAAAATAAGAAGTGACAACAGCAAAGCAACCAAACCACATGCATACTGATCGACAGCCATATTAATTATATAAATTGAGACATTCACAAAAGCATTTTTAAACTTATGCACATTCTACTGTGGTTCATAATCACTTGCATCCTTATAATCATTTGATACCCTTCCTCAACTTCTGTTAAACCGACTTTTGTTTCTACCTTTTAGTTACTTAACTTTTTCTTAAAACACCCCCCTCTTTTGTATATTAGATACGATTGCTATCCCTTTATATTTGTCACAGTCACCTCGCTGACCTGAGCTCATTATGAATACATTGTAGAACACCCACACAACATTGTTCATTAGTTGTGAAAGTGCACTCTGTCAGTTCCCTTTCGTTGTCACTCCAAGTTACGTCAGATGGCGACGAATGGGTTTTGCTTCGAAAGCCTATGAACTTTGAGTAATTGCAAAATGAGCAAATGGCAAAAAAAATAAATAAAAAAAATGGGTCAGCGAAATTTGGGTATAAAAGGAGGATGCCGGCAATATGCAGATATGTTTTTGCTTCAGAGTTGTAAAGTTTATTCTTCACTCCACAAGCCATCTCTGAACTGTGAGCTTTTACAAGACAAGCGAGATTCCTCGGTTTTGGTGTGACTGCGATCTCCCAACGAGTGCAGACTTCCTGCTTATCTGTGCAGTGGTTTGCCAGTGTGTGTGTTTCTCCCTGGGTGCTTCAACATCGAGTTTCCTCTCATAAAAGAACTTGCACACGTTATATCTTTTTAAAGATACCTTGCTATTGCACTTCTGGTTGCGGTAGATTCGTGATGGGCACGAGCACTGTCTAGTGTGTTTGGGCATTGATCACTCTAGAGCAGCGCTCATGGATCACTCATGTTCTCTCTGTGGGAAAATGACCGCCGCGTCTCTACAGTCGAGACTCAATGATCTCGCAATAGTGAGACCCCGATCTACTTCCTCTAGACCTAGAGCTAGTACTTCGGCTGGTGGTCAGGGTGACCTGATGTTGACGGAGTGGAACAAGGCGCCGACTATTTGTCTGTGCCCCACACCTCCCTCTCCATTGAAGGTGCCGGTTAGTGTACAGGGGATTCCCGCGGGTCCATCTTCGGATGTCCCGCGAGTTTCCTTTGGCACTACAGAGGAGGACGCAATGTCTGTCGGTGCATCACAAGGTGGGCAGGATTCATCGAGGTGAAGACTCGGCAGCGCTGCTGCCTTCGGTGTGCAGTCGTTCACCGAGACTGATACCGAGATGACTTGCAATGCTTTCCCAGGTGGCCGTGAGCATCGGTTTAGAGTGGACACCTCCTCCCTGTCCCGAGCACTCGCGGCTGGACGATTAGTTTTTTGGTGCGGCCGCCGACTCCAGTCCACAGCCAACCCCAAAACCTTTCTTCCCAGATTTGTGTGATGAGATCTCAAAGTCCTGGAAGACCCCCATGTCTTCCCATGACCGCTCGTTGAATTCATCCGCCTGCAGGGCTTCCCCTGGTTGAACGCTCTGTTGCGATGCAACTGTGTACTCAGAGTGCTTCTTCTCATGGCAAGCCTAAGCACCCATCCAAAGCCTGTTTATTTTCGACTATTTTAGTGGCGAAGTCTTACAGAGCAGCAGGACATGTAGCTGCTTCTCTGGATGCTATGGCCACTCTGCAAGTCTACTTGGCCCTGATGCTCAGAGACAGGCACGAGGGTAGAAGAGACTCAGGGCTCTTGGGTTTGGTGATGTCCACAGCCGTGGTCCAGGAGAGACATCTCTGGTCCATCTTGCCCCAGGCTGGCATTTTCAGAGTTGCAGTTGAGGACTTTTTCTTTTGCCTGCGCTTTGGCGAGTTGCATCTGTGTGCATGGTCCTCCTTTTGGCCGACCCCTACATGTGTATTTCCACTGTAAGTCTCTCTGAGTATGTGTCTTTCCCTCGGCAAGCCACCTTGCCTCCCCTGGGGTTGAAATATTCTTCATATGCATCCCTCTGGGTGGGTTGGCATTAATATCATATTTCTCTGAAATATGAGATATCATCCGCAGTGTACCTTGGTATTCCTGTGCTAAATAGGAATCCTTTGTCCGTGCTAGTCTCACGACAGGGATCTCAGATTTACGCTGGGCACTGGAAGACAGCTGTGAAGGTGACATTATTAGACTGGTAACCCTATTCGTCATCATTCGACGTAACTTGGAGTGACAATGAAAGGGAACATATCGGTTAAGGATGTAACCCTCGTTCCCTGAGTAGGGAACTTCCGCTGTACCGCCGGGATCACCTAAGCTCAGTTTTGGCTCCTCAGCAAAGAAACATCTGTATATTGCTGGTGTCCTCCTTTTATACCTACGATGTGGGGCGGAGTTGCGCCATGAAAATTCCATCCCCCATGCTTGTTTTGTAATACTCGAAGTTGATAGGCTTTCTAAGCGAAATCCCATTTGCTGTCATCAGACGTAACATCTCTGTTCCCTACTCAGTACAACACTCAGTCTCTACACAAGACAACACTAACTGGCATCTGTATATGATTTGCTGTTTTATAGGTTTCTCTACTGCATTCGTTTTTTTTTTTTTTTTTTTTTTTTTTTTTTTTACCACAATCAATGTAATCGCTAACAGAAAACAAGACAGCAAAAAATAAAGTTTTACTTTCAGGACTGTGAAATAGTGCCCCAGATTTGATGGTGTGACTATTTCTCACTTTTCCTCCCTAATCTCACGAGACAACATTCTGGAGTAAATACTTGTCAAATGACATGTAATAGAAAGAATGGTTTTGCTTGGGGGAAAAACCTAGACATCTTTTTGTTTCTATCAAATCCTTAGATTATCATTTGATGCGGTGTGATGAAAGCAGCAAGAAACATATCACAGGTTTCTGCTGAGCAAAATCTTATAAACAAAACACAATGTTTTTTTAAAGACCAAAATAGAATCGTTGCCCGTCAAACATTTCCATAAAAAGTCCAATGACAAGATGCATGGTAAGACATGGTATAAAGTTGTTATTTGGCACTGATTCACTTGTTGTGATAAGACGTTTATGCTGTTGCTTGCATAGCAGGTCGACCAAATTCTGAATATATGGAAAATTGTAGATGAGCAGAGGGGTGTCTCTGAGCACATGTCAGATGAGACATGAGGCAGATCCAGAAAGTACGGAGAAAACAGACTGTGATGGCACTGAAGCAAAAATGCAACACGGAAATCTGTCAAAGGAATCAAAGTGCTGACATGTTGAAGGGAAGGATTCAAATGCAGCAAAAAACACACAGTGTTTCTCACTAAACAAGGGGGTGGAAAAGCCAATCGTAATCTAGTTCACCGAGGTATTTTAGAATGTCCACGCAAATGTTAAGCACTGTACGCACTGGGTATTGCTGGTCCAAACCGCAGGTCCCAAAAAGGTCAGCGTCATAGTTAAATTTTGACCTTTGTGGACTGCTTAAGCATGGAACCCTTGTGCCTGATGTATAGTGAACAGTTGATTTACATAGCCGGAGAAGTTGGCATTACCTATCTGCTTATGATCAGTGGTTTGTGGTGGACTAAAGGTTCCCTATCTGCCAAAAAAAAAAAAAAAAAAAAAAAAATATATATATATATATATATATATTCTATAATTATTATATTATATTCTGTATGTGTGTTTGTATATATTATATGTGTGTGTATATATATATATATATATATATATATATATTGTATAACTCAGTGTCGCACTGAATTTTTTTTTAGTAATTCCATTATTTTCTTATAATTTTATTGAGACACTTCAATCGTCGTTTAAAAAAAAAAAAAAAAAAGACCCTGCTGTAGATCTACCGTATGTACTGTAGTTGCTGAAAGCATATTAAAAAACCTATAAGAGAAAATGGTTTCCCTCTTTAAAGCATATTGTTCTGTGTGGGAATGTCTCTCATGTCTGTTTTATTGCCCATGTACTGGGAAAAAACTTTCAGTTCACTACAGTAACCTCATTCAATGGGTATGTGTACCTTGTGCTATGAGTATACAACAGAGGTGAGAAAGGGCAAAACAATCCCTGTTCAAGAAGTTGACTTAGCCCAAGTAATCAGGTTTTACAATATATGTTTCATCTCAAATCTCAAACTCAATGAGTTTTCAAGTGCCTTCAAGTTATTTTTGGTCCAAAATTACCAGCTAGTCTTCTAGATGCACTCTAAAATTAATTTACTACCCCTGTGCTTTACATTGTGTCCTTCAGACATGTGCATATTTCAGCAGGGCGAAGTCGAAGGTGATTGTTATGATTCTTGCTACCATGACAAATTTTTCTCATATGGTATGACATATCTAAAGCACTCACGCAGAGCCTGGCGTGACTTTTATGATGATTTGCTACCCCTGAAGTGATTAATGGCGAGTCATATAAACCTGGCATTGTTTTTTTAATTGTACATTCATTAAAGGTCTGTTTTACAGGATTAGTTCAACAAAAATAAAATCTGCCATCATTTACTCTCCCTCATATCATTCCAAACCTGTATGACTTTCTTTATTCCATGGAACACAAACTTTTAAATAATATCTTGGCCACTATATTTAGCATATTATGCAAGCGAAAATCGTGATTATCCATGCAAGTTGGTCTTTGTGTATTCATGAATAAGTCTGACCCTCGTTTATAAAGCAGTCTGGTGAGAAAAGATTCGCGAATCACGCAAACATGAAAGCATTGATGTTGACTGTGCGTCTACAGCGGTTAGGATTTAGGAACATCAAAATTACTGTGTTCGTTTTTACACCCATGTACAATAGGGTGTAATAATAATAATAATAATAATAATAAAATACTGTGTTCATTATTACACCCAAGAACAGAGCGCCATCCAGTGTATCAACAATGACGGACTATGATGATGTGTTGAGACGCTGCTGCCTGTCAATTAACAATTTTGGGAGGGGCGTCCGTTTTATTGACATCACAAAAAGGAACGCCTCAGTTGGGTTAAAACAACCCAGCATTTTTTAGAGTGTACACTGTAATAACTGGCTTCCTGTAACGTCTGTTTGCAATTCTACTTCCAGTGGAAGAGTGACCTCTGACCATACGCATGATGTGGAACAAAACAAAACACCGGTCACAAGTCATGAATTAAAAGTCTAAAATGAGAATTTTTAAAGAGAAATGTCAGAGGAGTTTTATTTTGTTATCTAGCAATATTTGTTTTAACCGCGAGAGGCGTCTACTCTCACCTAAGCTTACCCTAAGCGTCATACACCAGAACTCGATTCTTGTGTGAATGCACAGACGGACTTTACCGGAGTTTAGTGATTACAGTTTATGAAGTTATAATTCTGGATATTTTTATTAAAATATATAAATAAATAATAATAATAATAAAAAAAAAAAAAACTTTTCGCTTCAGAAGGTCCCCCTGGAGCCATATGGATTAAATGTTAGATGGGTGGATGGATGGATGCTTTTTTTTTTTTTTTTTTTTTTTTTATCTTAACAAAATGGTACCATACACTCCCATTATAAATCTGATTGTGTTTGGCTGAAAGAAGAAAATCATATACACCTAGGATGGCTTGAGGGTGAGTAAATAATGGAATTAATTTTCATTTGTTGGTAAAATGTTTAAGCTAGATGGCAGTCACCATTGAAAAGATCAAACGAGTACATTAAAAGAAAGAAAAAATCCTTAGGTTGTGTTAAACTAGCTAACCAAATAAATGTAGGTGAGTAAATTATAACAAAATATTAATTTATGGGCAAACTATTCCTTAGATGGTTGGTTCACCAAAAATAAGATTTTTTGAAAAATCGTCTCCTTTTTCCCCCACAAAATTTCAGTCAAATCAAAACTATTTCTCCGTTTAGGGTAGTTCTGAGATATTGAGCATCAAAGCTTTTACATCCCAGCTGGCAAAACTGTTATGTAGTATAATCTTCTATTATAGCTGTATCTATTAATCTTTAAAAAAAAAAATAAATAAATAACACCACAGAGGCATTAATAAACACCTAATGGATCAGATTATGTCAAACTCAATTTCGACCAAAAGTGGAGATAGAACGTTATAATTCTAAGCTCACGATTTTGTTATCATTTGTCATTATTTTTGGTTGAATTATCTCTTTAAGAGAAACAAAAAAGCAAACAAAAAAATAATAATAATAACTATATACATCGTCGCAAAACAAAAGGTATTTAAGATGCAGTATACACCACTGAAATTAATTCACTGCATGCTGTTCCCAATATATGCAAGCCCATAACAAATTAAATTTTCCTGATCCCAAGTCATTCTTCCCCATGTGTCCTTTGTTGGACACCTTAATATTATTCAGATCTTGCAGCAGATACCTCATAAACAATATGAAAGTCAATGATATTTTGGGGAGGAAATTATTACAATTAAAACTCAACGGAAAGGAGGGGAATATAATGATGGCTGAAATAAAAGCTATCTTTCCCAATTACTTAAGGCTTCCTTATCAAGGATAATATGACCAGCAAGCTCTCTAGAATGCTGATGAGATTGTGGCACTTTTCTTGACTCCCCTTGCCTCGTCCTTTTAGTGTTTGACAAATGTAAACAAAGCTTGTACAGTGGCTGTCAAGAGTCCTGCAAATGCAAGCTTGATTGCTGGTTTAATCAACACAAACTCAAAATCTAAAAATGGCTGCATGTTATTTGTGTTTTGTATTTCAGTAGCACTACATTGGAGTGTTCCTTTCAGGATTGATTGACTCCCATGTAACATGTAAATGACCTGGAACATTTACGTACATTTGGATAATTCTTCTCATGGTGTGACATATTTGTTTAAAAAAACGTCATTGCTTGAAAGTCTCATGCAAATGTATCTGTGCTTATCTTAAAGGGATAGTTCTCTCTCTCTCTCTCACGCACACACACACACACACACACACAACAAAATGTATGCTATCTATTCTGTATAAATATTGACTTGATTATTGAAATGATTACAATAACCATGGTGATATCTACAAGGCATATATGCTAAAAACAACAATAAAATATAGCTGCAAGCAGCAATGCAGGGGCCAAGCCCGGAAGCAGCAGCAACTCCGACATTTGAAAAAAAAAACTGTTGGGTCAGTAGTACAAGTGAAAATAACCTCAAAATTAAGATTTTTTTAATATATAAATTTGCTGCATGTTATATTTTTGGAAGTCCTTTCTCAGACAGACACCATGTCTAGAATTGAAACAACTTTTCCACCACTTAAGGCCACAGTACCTCTTGCGGTCTGGGCATGTGCCACACAGGATTCGAACCCACGACCACAATGGTTCGGGATTCGTGACACGTGGTTTAGCAGCTTGCGCCACACAGAAGACGCAAATGATAGAGCTGCAGAGGAGAGGCTTCAGTAGAAGAATAAGCACACAAAATCATGTTAACGTGATTAGCATGCTAAGCTAGCTCAATGCTAATTTAGCTTATGGTTATCCTGATAGCTGAAGAGCCGCATTCAAAAGAATGGCACCCGGTTAGCATGCTAAACAATTATTATGCTAAGCTAACTAGCATAAGGCAACAAACACAGGCTAGGTCAACTTTGGAGACAAATATCTCTCAAACGATAGCGAATATCAAAAATCGGTTCAGTCATTTCTGTGCGGCTCGGTCCAAAGATTATGTGACCAAATTTTGGACAAATTCGAGCAAGATTTGAAGGAGGAGTAGCGAAAAAATGTTTTTGCATTTGCTCCAATATGGCGGACAGTCACATTGTTGGAAAATGAAAAATGAGACATCGGTGGAATCGTTATCAGCCAAGGAACATATTGACATAAAGAAATTACATTTTGAACAATATTTTCAAAAGTTATAAGCGTCTTTACAAAAAACCTTATAACTTTGGAACACTAGGTGGCGCTGTGATAAAACTTCTCATGTACCTTCAGGGCATGCTAATGATGATCCATGCCAAATTTGGTGAAGAAATTTCAAAGAGGTTTAAAGATATTACAAATTATGACAAAATTCAAAATGGCGGACACGAGGTATAGCCCATCATGGCAAAATCGATATCCACGGATTCGGCATGATCCAAGGAATCCATAGATACCACATTTATGATTTTCTGAAAAACTGTTCAAAAGTTATTGGCCAAAATAGCAATTTTGCATATCTCATGACCCGTAGGTGGCGCTATTCCCAACTTTGGTATGGATCCTCAGAACATGCTTCCGATGAAGCGTACCAATTTTCGTTTCGATTGATTCAATTTTGGCCGAGATACAGCCTCTTAGCCAATTTTGGGTGGACCTCGTTAAGTTTGCGACACCATAACTTTTGAACAAAGATGAATAAAAAAAATCTGTTCAGTCATTTCTGTGCGGCTCAGTCCGAAGATCATTTGAGCAAATTTTGGACAGAATTGGACAAAATTTGAAGGAGGAGTAGGGAAAAAACTGAATACTGTACATTTCAAAATGGCCTCTACTGTAATGGGCGGGGTCTTAATGTAAGGTATTGGTTGTGATCAGCATGATGAGAGGAATCAGGTGTACTAAGTTTCATGTCTCTAGAGCAAAGGGTTCAAAAGTTATAACCATTTCAATGTTGAATTTTTGAACTGGTGGTGGCGCTATAGAGTTGGTCCTAGAGGCTCAAAAATTGGACCAATTACTAATAATTACCATCACTACAAGTGTGCCAAATTTCAACATTTTCCTACTTACGGTTCATAGGGCTGCCATAGACTTCCATTGGCGGAAGAAGAATAATAATAATAATAATAATAATAAGAATACTAACAGATACAATAGGGGCTATCCCCTTCGGGGCTTGGCCCCTAATAACAAGCTAACCTACCATGAGGTAGGCCTTATTTCAAATAGATACTGTGTTTTGATGTCTTTACTTGCCGTAGCTTACAGTTTCCACTCACAACCTGTAAAATTAATTTTCTGGTTCAGTTTAAGTGAATGTTAGGTAAATATCCACTTAATCCAGAGCTTCTTTTTTTGTTCTATGTGTTCTAATGTGTACTATTTTAATTTAGGAACTTGTTTTGTGAGAAACTTCTTGGTTACGTCTGTAGCCCTGGTTCCTTGAAAACACTGCGTGGAGATTTGATGCTGTGGGGACACTCTGCGTTATTGTTTTCTGAAACATGTGTGTCCAATAGTGGGAAGGGACATGAGGCAGGTGACGTCACAACCAGGAAACTATAAAACATGCCCAAACCAAGCAACTCTGATGAGATGAAATTGCTTACTTACATGCATGAAGTATAGCAGGGCGACGCAGCATCTTGTTTCTTTTTCAGGTAACCAAGGTTACAGTCGTAACCGAGACCACATGCAGTGGCAACATTTATACCCATGCCGCCATAATGACAAGTGCCTGTCTTTTGTGAAATTGTAAAGAACAGCACTAAGGCGAGAGCACCTGGGATCCTGCTTTAGATTCCATGTTTAGGTTGTAAAGGTTGTAAAACCCAAAGCAAATGTGTGCGGAGAAGACCATCCCACCACATCACAAACATCTTGAAGTGAAACTCCTGCTAAAATAGCCTTAGAGGCAGCCATACTCCTGTAGTAGAGTGGGCAAGGACTGACATAGGCAACTGTTGTCCAGCCGACTCATATGCAAGAGAGGTAGCCTCAACTATCTACCTGCTCATGCTATGCTTTTCTGCTGGTGACTCCTTGCTGGGTGCCAAAAAAACAACAACATATGAACAGCTGTTCAGATTTACTGTACACCACAGGGAAGCTCTGTGGACGTAAGCATCTAATGCCCGAATTGGGGACAGCAGATTATTTCTTTCCTGGTCTGGATCCCGAACAATAGACCTAGCCACGTTGGTTGGGACCTTAGGAATGTAACCCGGTCCAGGGTGAAGAAATTCCTTCATCATACCAGGTGAAAATCTCCTATTCTTTTAAGAGATGTGATAGCAAGGAGAAACAAAGCTTTTAGAGTCAAGAACTTTACTGGAACCTCCAATAGGCTCAATAGGAGCCATGGACAGGCCTTATAAAACAATGCCTAATCCCAGGCTGGCGCCCTAGTACGAACTGCTTGCCTCGGCCTCAAGGTGATACAGATGAAACAGGTTACTAGTGGGTCTCTCCCCAAATACATAACACCCAAAGGAATGTGGTAAGCAGCTATGGCTTCGACCTAAACCTTTCAGGTGGATGGGGATAACCCTGCAGGCAGCACATCGTTCTTGCAGGAACTCCAGCACTGTACCAACATGGAAACTGTAAACTGAGTCCAGCTGACGACCACCGCACCATGAAGTGGACACTCCACTTCAGGGCATACAGTTTCCTTGTGGAGGGAGCTCTGGGGTGAAGTATGGTAGAGATGGGCTCTCTAGTTAGAGACTCTGACTCGAGGTCACACTCGAGTTGCATTTTAATCTTCAGACTTGACTCGGACTTGACCTGAAACTACTTGCCTCGTACTCGACCAAAGGACTCGTGAATATTCTAAAAACGACTCAAATCATTAATCCTTAACTACTGATATAATTAAAAAAAGTAATAATTTGTGTTTTATTTGAATGGTTTTATATCTGCGTCACATATATTTCCCTACGTGTAGCAATAGTTCGGACTTTGGACACTTGTCATAGAATTAGATTATGTCCGTGTATTGCGAATAATCTCCACGCCATATGTTCTTCCATTTGGGTTTATTAGCATGTCAAATCGGCTCGATGCAAATAATGTGGAAAACAATTAAAGACACCGGAACGGCAACATCAATTTTGATGATAAATCTCATTCACAAAGGTAGTCACATTATTATACTGTGGTGTATCTGAATGGCTCCTTTGGATTGCAAGCCTGTGAAAACATTATCAAATAAAATCTAGCCTTTAAACCTATAACACTATGTTTTACTTTATCAATATTTTAGAAGTATATGCAGCTTTTCTCTCTCTTAATATATGTCTATGAGAGAGAGGAGATAGAAGGATGTTTATTAATTTATTACTTAAAGCGCATATCACAATCAGCATGCGTACAGATTTCAATTGACATAAACATTCCAAGTTTGATATGTTCAGATAATGACTGTCGTCAATAACAATGCTACTGTATATATATATATATATATATATATAAAAACAAAACAAAAAAAATAAAATAAATACTGTATAACGAACCACGCCTGGCGCCATCTTGCGTCCACTTAGCGATTGTATTGAAAATGACTAGCCTACTTGTCTTGTAGCCAGGACGATTTTTTTTATACATTGTGATTATAAAGTAACAAGCTGGATTTATATAATCCCTTAAATCTTAGGACCTTAATTACAAACAAAAAAGATAATATAAATACCATATATTTTGTCTATATAATACAAATAATAGGATCATTATTTGTAAGGCATGTAATGACTCGAGAGACTCAACTCGGACTTGAGACAAAAGACTCCAGGCTTGACTCAGACTCCAGTGATAAATGAAAGACTTGTGAACATCTCTGAAGTATGGTCTCAACAACCTCAATTGAGAGACCAGCACAACACAGTCTCATGAAAGTGTGTATCTATACCACGATTGTAATTTCTCGTGGCACTTACATGCCAAAAATGGTTTTTGCGTGCATATGCTACGCACTGAGAACCCCCTGGGTAGGTTTAGGGGGAAGGGGGGTGGGGAGTTCGTACTTATTATACGGCAAAAAGTGCGTATCATATGCACACGAAAAACGCGTACCATATACACGCAAAAACTAGTTTTGTCATATAAATGGCACGAGAAATGACATTCGTACTATAGATATGAAGAGTATGGTTCCAAAACGCTATAAATCCATTTTGATGAATTTGAGTAAAACTGTGTTTTCTTTAGCAAGTAAATGGGAAGATGAAAACCACTATTTTCGGTTTCAAATTTTCACATAGCATTTGTAGGTTATAATAACAAATAAAAAATGAAATCCAGGTTTTGATTTCCAAAGATTTATTATAAAAACAGATCGTTTTTTCCCCAAAATGCAATAAATCCAATAATATTTTTTTTTTCAAAATGCAATTAATCAAAATAAAATTTTATAGACATTGAATTTCTTGTGCATACTATAAATCCATTGTTTTAATATAACAATATTCGGTAACACTTTAAGGGTTCATGTCATGAATTATCATGAATTCATGGATAAATGAATTATGCATTAATTAATATTAATATCATCAGGAACTATCAAGTTTTTTTTTTTAACAGTTCAACGTTTTTCATTCATGACTTCATGGATGAACAAAACCTTAATTAAAACATTAACTAAGACGAGCACATCATCATGAATTATGATTTATTAAGCATGATCTAACGTTATGCATATACATCGCTGTTGTCAAACTTGGGACGTCGCCGCTGAACTTTTTTGACGGCGATCAGCTGTAAACTGGCTTGGTCCTGCTCGGTTTTCGTTGACTTTGAATAAAACAACTGAAAGTTTTCCAAAAGATCCTCTGGGGGTCAGTGTGTCAGCGTGACAGAAGTTTGATGCTGTCGTGTGAGAACAAGCAACAGCCGGCATTTCCTCCTCCCGAGTCCATCTTCTTCCTCACGTAAATGATTCGATGTCGATGTTTACCCATGCAGGATGCCTTACCCTCCGCAGGTTCACCAATGCTGTCAAAATTATTCATTTCTTTGTTTGTTTGTTGATCGAAAGGACACAATAGAGAAAACCTAGGAAGCCGGGTTAGTTAAAGCGCTGCCGTTACTGTTTACATTGCGTGGAATGGTGCGTTGCGATTGGTTTAGCGGATATGTGGCATTTTGCAGAAAAGGGAGACTGGCGTTTGTAGCGGTTTGGAAAGAAAGGGAGAAAACATTACATAATAACACGGCGGATATCCCGTTTTACGTAATATTAAACATTGTTTTGTATCTGGTCGGTATTGAAAAGTCCGATTTTTGCAGTAACTCATTTTTTTTTAAAATGGCGTTTATCGCGTTTTGGAACCAAACTCTTCATATGAACTTTCATGAGATCGGGCTCCTATTAGCTGGTTCCCCTCAGAGGCCAAGCCCACAGCTTCCACAACTCTGGACGGGGGTGAAGAACTCGGGAGAAAAGCGTACAGTCTTACGCTCGGCCATGTCTGCACAATAGATAATAGTCCCAGCAGAGCTGGATGTGTGAGGGAAAATGTCGTCTCAAGACACAAACAGATTCGCCGAACACCCTTGATATCGGCTCCACCACCTTAGGGTGGATCCTCCGTTCCCTGTGCCTAAGCCTCTACAGGATATCTACTCCCTGATTTTGGCAACCAGGGATGTAAGCTTCCCTGAGTGGGAGCAGCTTTCCATAAGACCAAAGGAGGATCTGGTGCACCAGTTTGAAAAGTGGACATGAACGCAACCCTGGTGATTGGACTGATTTCACACTTGTTTCATAATGAAATCACACATAGCATTCCTACATCGTCAATTCTCGACGCAGCGCTAGTTCCCTTGAAAGGGAAACATGTTTGATGCTTGTGAGTGAACTGTAAATGAATCGCAAACCAATTTTACCTCACGAAAACAGATGTTTTGTCAGATGTTTTAGAGTATGAATCAATCATGAAGTGACATCGCTGGTCCTGACAGAAAACAGAACTCTGATCTGACATATTGAATTAATGGAGTTCTAAGTCTGAGTAATTCAAATAGGTAACTCGAGTTTGTGAGATTAAACATCAAAAGATCCAACAGGTGAATCATTCTGCTCTCATACGACAAGTGGATTTTGTGAACTAGACTGCGTGGTGTGTTTTTGCATCTACTGCATGAGGACAAAATAATAGAAATACATGCTATCTTGCCTTTTTATTTTATTTTTTTGCAGTACTTCGTCTTTTTATCACTTCACATTCAATTGGCAACAATAACTGGTGAACACCAGAGCAGGAATGCAAAGTGCAAAACTGAGTGAACTCAACCAAAGCACCGATGCTAATGCACATTTGCAAGATTTTCTACACGTGTCTGGGCCTTGGCCATTGTGCCTCAGTAAAATATAGCAACGTTGTTTTATGGACTGTTTTTTAGAAGTAGAAGTCATACAGTAAGTTTTTGGAACAACATACTGCAAGGGTATGCAAGTGATCACGGAATTTTCATTTTTAATCATAAACATAACCAAAAATAAACCTCTGCACTGTAAACACAGACCAACCTTAGGGCATGACAGTGTAAAAAATGATCTCTACCCAGAAATAGGAGGAGGATAGACTACATGTACAAGAATTCTATGAAAATGTTGGTGAGTATACACAATTACGCCCCTCTGGCAAACAGGTCTTTTTTGGGCTTGCTGCTGATTATCACATTTATCTAGATGTCTGTGAGCACTGGGGGAAGCTAGTCCAGAAGTGTATACCTGGCAACAACTTCTCATGGGACATCCCACACCTGCTGGGCCCCAGATGTGCTCCCTCGTGTTTTTTAGGGTTCTTGCCTGCAGAGAAATCCCGCAGGGTTTTCCCATTACTGCTGAGAGAGAGAGAGAGAGAGAGAGAGAGAGAGAGAGAGAGAGAGAGAGAGAGAGAGAGAGAGAGAGAGAGAGAGAGAGGGAGAGGGAGCAGTAAAGAATATCTACCAATATACACGAGTAGTGTGCAGCATAATGTCCAGTGTGAGGTTATCTTAGTTGTTGTATTTATTAGTTGAGAGTATTCACATCAGTGTTTATTATAGAACTGATTCATTATCATGCCGGGGTAATGGACTTTACTTTCCACACTGGTAAACATCAGTGACTGCCATACAATAGGGTCTTGAATACAAGCATGCTATTGAACATTTAATTAATTGTCTGATCATGGTTATTCTAATTGAAACTATTTGTGGTAGTTTAAATTTTAATCACATTGATATGGATTTTATCAGACTGCATTATTATCTCATATCATAACATATTATAAATGATCACAGCATTAAAGTAAAAAAAAATAAATAAATAAAAATGTTTTAATAGCATAATAGGCTTAGGGAAATAAACAAAACAATCCAGGTATTAATCACAATTATTTGTATGACAATTAATTATAAGTGCAAAATTCATGATCATGACAGGCCTAAATTCCTCTATTATTGGACAGGACAATTTACAGCTCATTGATCCCATAATAACCCAATAGCGAACATGTTGTCTCTCTATAATGGGGTAGGTTGTCACAGTAGATTCGATAAATGCATTGCAGGAACATTTAAAAATGAAATTCACATCAGAAAATATATAACATATTATGTATATGTATAAGGGTTTTGTAGGTGTGGATTCACTCTTCATGTCTAACCTCGAATAAAAATTACATATCCCATGTGTTAAACATGACTAAAATGACTATGCTGTGATAAGCGTATGGAACCATTGCTATGCATCGTTGAATGCAGATGGCCGTACCATATTATACAAACATTTGATTATTGTGGTGAGTAGGACAAGGCTGAGGGACGTTAGAGCGGCGCGAGACCGGTGGCGTGAGTGATAATGAACAACACCTGTGAGACGCTCCAGTCTCACATCTCACATGGAGGAGCGGAAGTATAAAGGAGGAGTGAAGATCAAGAGAGGGAGAGGCCTGATTTTATGTTGGGTTTTGTTTCTGTTTTATGTGACCTGCAGTCGTCCGTGAGGGGCTGCTGGCTTATACTTTCATTTTGTTGTTGATTTGTTTTATTTAGTAAAGTCCGCCTCCTCCTTCCCATAACAACAAACTTTGTTAAAATTATCATTAAGAAAACCATCATTGAGGAAGCTCTGAATATCATATTCCAATGACACCAGTCTGCAATATGTTTTTTGTGTGCGTTTAGCAAGTATGTCATTTAGTGTTAAAAATGGTAAGAGGTTAGCGTCTGGACAGCATTGTGTTTAGGGGCCACTGTAAATGTTAATGTTCAAGGGCTCATTAAATGTTGTCCTCTGTCCCTTTATGTATCAGTGACTAACACTCTTCATGAACAGCCAAATATATCTGCCATTTCTTGTTGTCTTTTTAATTTAAAAGGGAGCTTTCCATTTTTTTGCGGATCTGAAGACATTACAGTCCCTCCGAGGCATCTGACTCGCATCTCGCTCTCTTCTGTTTTCAGTGCATATAATCTTCTATACTTGAATAACACAGAAAGGTTCAGATAGACTGAGCCCAAGGTGAAATGATTTCTTAAGAGAATTTGATGAAAATAGAGAAGTGTACCGATAACGATCAGAGGAATCGAATCGCTCGTCTGTGTAGCTTCCGCCTTGCATCTTCCGCTTGATGGGGACGGGCTCAAGTACTCTGACGTGTTGTTGGTGACTGGCCCAATGTTTGCTCTCTGGAGTTTCACAAGATACTCAGAGAAACATCCAGGGCCTGTCATTTGCCGTGAATGTTGCCTACAGCGACCCAGAGGCTCTGCTTGTGTAAGACAGACATTCTGCCCAGAGGCCATTTTGCTTTCCTGCTATCCCCTATCATTTTATCTCAATGCACGATCTGAAGTCTGACGCGTAATACGTTGTTTTCTCAAGTTTTCCTAGTGTGAAGCTTTGTGCTTGTAAGGAATGGTTTGTTTGATTCAAAATGTATTCTGTGAAGACCAAAAAAAATTCAGTTTCACCTTTGCACCACAGGTAACCTGCTGAAAACTCCACACCTTTGAAAGAACGAAATTTACAACATCCACTGGAAAAGATCCGCATGACATGTTGTGTGTGATTCTACGATTTCAATCGACTTGATGATTGCTCTTGCAAAACTTAGTATGTGGTTGCTAGGGGGAGTTTTAGAGGTTGTTTAACTGCCTAAATCAAAGAACCCACTCCGAATTCGGCAACATTTTTGGTCAAGTACGTGGGGTTGTTTCAGCCATTTTTAATTATTTATAAATGTAATATCACACTTCTCAGAAAATGCAGCATATTTAATTTATCAATACACATGTTTACATGCACTTTTAAATGCGCAATTTGTGTGGCATTGGCATTGAGTGAAGAGTGACCTCATGAATGAAATAGATGTTCATTTTAACAGCACCAGTAACAAATCGAGCACAGGCGGCTGATACCGGTTTTGTGAGATTTAGATAAAATGGAGTAGTGAGTGACATCAGAGATCCCCTTGCGCCGTGACGTCAGAGAAGACGTCAGAGAAAACTTGCGCCGGCGCAAGAGTCATTTATCCTGCCAGTAAAATAGCAACAGCGCCTAAGACCCACCCACAAAGTTACTCGCGCTTCACGCTTGATACTTGCGTTTCAGGGGTGCTTTTCCCAAAAGCATCGTTAGCCAACTATGATCGCGAGTTCCGTCGTTATCAGCATAGTTCAACGAGTCAGTGTTTCCCGAAACCATCGTTCCAACGAACATTCGCAAACTGCATCACAAAATGTGCGTAATGTGCAACAGGTCTTAAAGGGGCAGCAGCCTAATATAACCTGTGTTGATGATTTTAATCAAAGAACAAGATAAAAAATAAAGAGACTCACTCACTGCTCTTGACTGAATAACTTTTTTTTAGCTTTAATTAGGGTGAGTTTAACTTATACAGTGAAGACAATACAGTGTAATTTTACATTTTATTACTTTATTCAATTTCTGTAGTATTTGTTACCTGAATACCACAGTTAGAACTACCTAAAATCTGAACAACCTTGTTTCTTAAAATACAAAGACATAAAAAAATCGACATTTTGGAAGGGCAACTACAAATCTGAAATTGAGGTCTTGGATATATAATAGTTTTATGTGAAGATCCTGCATATTGTACCTTTAATAGAAATAGTAAAAAAAAAAAAAAAAAATCACATACTTGACTGTATTTGAACTGCTTTAAATTAGTGTAGCTTAGAAACCAATATAGTTCCACAGTAGCTTATGCAACACTCATTTGCCCCGCTATTCCAAATGGAGGAGTAGCCGAATCAATGTTCAGTCTTTCTGTATCTTGTTAAGAATTTGAAGACCAAGCCTGTATCCGGTGAAGCATAGTCTTGAATGTAAATCACCAAGCTAATGACTCTTAAAGAAATCCATTGTATACACCCCACCTTGTCACACTCACTGCTTTTGCAACCTTTGATGGCTTTTGCGTGTTATCTTGAAGAGTTCTTGAGATTTTAAAATCAAAATGTGGTTTTACATCACCAAAAAAGTTAAAGGATGCCATGCAGATGCAACGGGGGATGCTTGTACTAGTGTTCCAGTTGTCACTATCATTTTCAGTCTGCTGCATGCAGCCTTTGTGGTGGTTAAAATTGCCCCATGACCAGTTTTAAAATCACCGATCCCTGACACATTCCAATTCGGAATGAAGAGTCAATCCTGATAACAGTCCCTCAGTGACATCTAACTAGTGCAGAAGTGAAGTAGTGCCACGAATGAGAAGCAATGAGCTGCTGTGGGCAGAGCTTTTGCAAATGTCTTTGATGCATAATAATCTTTTCAATACCACAAGCTTCTGTGGAAGAGCATTTTGTAGTCTGAATCTGAATACAGAACAGGCAGTTTGGCCTTTTTAATTGTAGTGATATATCTGAATTTAGAAGCACTGGTGCACGCCTTATTCATTTGGTGCCTTGGTACCCTAGAGCCACTTAAGTGTTTCATTAAATAAATCAGCGGAGCGGGATTCCTGTAGCCTCAGTTAATAAAGGAAAAGTGTAACATTGTCAGCTTTAGGATTTCAATGAATATATTTTACATATTGAACAAGCCATACAAAGCCACATGTTTATGGCAAGTTCTGCAAAAAAGTTGACATTTTGACTCAAAATGTGTGCTTTAAGACTCTTTCTACCATAAAAGCCTTTTTTTTCATAAATGTGCTCAAAAGGGGGTCATCATTGTCAGACTACAAACCCTTTGGATCATCTTATGATTTCATGCTTTGTTCAGTGGACATTTGTTATGGCACTTGACCACCACCAAGGTTTTCAGCGCATTCCTTTATCCCACCATTTCCCTTCTGGGATTTGACCTAGAGCCAACACATTTTTAGTAGTTTACCTGATTAACAAATGCTCTTAGTCTTGACCCTTTTTTTATGGTTCAAATTATTTTCAGGTTCAAAAACATGGATGAATATTCACTCTGATTGTATATAAATACCACATTTATTGTATGTATTCTCCCTGCATACTGTATGTGACATGTATCCCATGAAAGATTATAAAATAAAATAAAAACTTTGGGCAGTGAGGAATATCAGATGGAATCATGACAGCTTAAGTAAGTGGGCTGTGAAAGACTGCCATCTTCAAGAATCTTCTCTCACTGGTAATCTCCCCATCTCGTCAGACTGCTGCTAAAGCCTCTTCATCCTTTTGTCATTCAGCATTACTTAAAGGGACACTATGCAGTTTTTTTTTTAGCTTAACTGAACCATTTATTGAAATGGTTATATGACTTATTTCGGGTTGAATGGTGGCCGTCTCCCCCGAGGTGCCTGTGAGCGGAAAAAATTAATGCAACTTTGGTCCGGCAGGCCACCGGCCTCAGCGTCAGGAAGTATCGCGTGATATCAGCTCTCGATATGTAACATAATCCTTTACGCCACTGCCATACATGACCCCATCCAGGAACAAGGTAGGGAGGGATGGAGTTTGTCACACAATCGTCATGGCTGAGCACTGTTAGACGTTTCTGTAATTTCTACAGTTATTTACTTTAAATCACCCAGTATTATAGACCATTTCACAAGATGTAAACAACACTGGTCCAGAAGCACTTCCTGTTTCAGTTTTTTAACACTACATAAGAGCTGGGATAAAATACAACCAACAGAACATATAAAACTGAATCAAAAAGTTAAACAAACATCTTAAAGATGTTTTCTTTACATGTGAAATAAAGAAAACAGTTACAAACTGAAACAGGAAGTGCTTCTGGACCAATGTTGTTTACAGTACGTCTTGTGAAATGGTTCATACTGCCATTTCTCTTTAGAGTAAATAATTGTGATGTCAAACACCACATAAAGAGACTCACTGTATTTTTTTTTTTTTTTTTTTTAAATTTGCTGTATACTATTGTATTCTACGTAACGGTCTTTCTGACTGGCACCATTCCATTGTGCTTTTTTCACGTGTCTACATTATAACAGTCAGAGGTTTTCTATATTTGGGCACATTGAAGGGACCGGACCATTAATGCAAAATGCAAACCTGTTTGTCTCTTGTCAGAAATAGCATGAGTACTTGAACTTGGAGTACCGTACGTAATATATAAAATATAACAGCGCATATCTATACTCTGTCTGGGATTTGTCGTGTCGCGTTGAAACATCCAGTGTAATATCATTGGGTTCTGACTGTCTTTTGTTAGAGCGCACTGTTCGTGTCTGACCCGGGGAAGACACAGAATTCACTTCACAGAGAGAGAGAGACCAGAAAGCAAGGTAAAAAAAGGTTTGACAGGTTTGTGCACTATACTTGTTTGTGCATTATACTCGTCAACATGTTATACACTTGAACATGAATCCATTCACACTCTTGATGTGCGGAAAAAAAAGGAAAGAAAAAAAAGTTTGAAGCGGAATCTCACGTCGGAATCGAAACCCGTTGGCGGCCATCTTTTTTATGTTGATCGAGGGAAGAGACCAGAAAGCAAGGTAAAAAAGGTTTGACAGCTTTGAGCAGTATACTTGTTTGTTCATTATACTCGTCAACATGTTATACGCTTGAACACGAATCCATTCACACTCTTGATGCGCGTAAAAAAAAAACAGACACAAAGTTATGCACTATAGTATGTTTGTCTTTACATTATAATAATGTTTCATATAATCTAGATATGGAATAAATAGCATTCAATACAAAATATGTCTCATGTATTGAAATCAAGTTTTATGTGATAAAATATTTGTTTTGTTGTGCATTAGAACCACACCAGGTATTTCATATTACAAAATAATCTATTTATGCATCCAGATACTTCACCACATGACAGCAGCAAGCAGCTAGGCTCTTGATTGGTTAACGCGGCGTGAATTGCGGTCGCTGTTTGACAAAAATGAAATTCCTGCATAGTATCCCTTTAAAACGGAATGAAATTTCCTTTTGTTGGACAGGAAATTTTCGTGAAATGTTTGTTTTGAAATTTGTTTCCTTGACTGAAACAAAGGCGTGGTCTTTTTTTCCTGCTATGACTTACATTTTGAAGTTTACTTTGCTAAACTACAGCGTATAACCTCCTCCTTAGGAGCCTTCTTTACAAACACTATTACAACATACTCCCTATATAGATCATCTAGTTATGTCCCACTTATTTAGTCTGGCGTAAAACAATTGTTCAGTGGGGCAGAGACTGATGTGGAGACATTAAGGGATTGTAAAGATATATTTAAAAAAAATCCAGATTTTCATTTTAGTATGTCAACAGTCGACTCATTCACTTTCTCACATCAGTTTTGAGACCATGTACCACTCCAGGGCCCTTGAACATGAATATACGTTTATTATCCTGCTTTATGATTGATTCTTAAAGGTGAAGGGTGACACTTTTCGCCAAATGAAATGAAAAATCGTGACAGGTTTCCCTAACACTTCCCAGTCTAACTTTGTCAGTTATAAAGTGGTATTAAAGTGTGGCATGAAAAATGCTTACAAACAGTGGATGTTTAAACAAGCCTCTAGGAGTTTTATAATGTCCCTCCCCCTACCCCCATGTCTGATAATATTTATATTCGTATGAAGATTGGTTCAATATTCATGCAAATCTCTTGGTGATTTTTTGAGAGGGCTTCATACATGTGACCCCTTTCTGGAGGTCTGAATTCTCACAGCATGCATCTAAATAATTGGAATTCTGTTTGTTGGTTAAAAAAAAAAAAAAAAAAAAAAAAAAAAGATACTTGGTTAATTTCCCAGAAGTCATTGTATGTTTATATCTAGTGTATAAAATCAGATCGAATTCTGTGAGTAAATAAAACATGAACATTCTAATTCATTCCCGGTCTAGGCTATCAGCAGGCCCTTAATGTGTAATTTTTTTCCTTCTTCAGTTTATGTTGTTATTTCTTCGATCATTAAAATTGTAAATGTTTAATAATGAATGATACAATTTCATTTAAAACAGCAAGACCTAAAAGACAAATAAGTGTCATTTCACTTTCATCCATCTTTATATATCAGCGTTCCATCTAAAAGTAACAATAAACAGAAAAGTACTTTCTTCAAACGACTCAATGCTTACAGAACTATGCTCCATGCTGCCATTCTAATGGAGAATTTTACTTGAAACTTTCCAAAAAAAAAAAAAAAGGCATAAAAGTGAAAGCTGTTTTGCTTCACAGGCTGCTGCTCTCGTGGGTTTAGTGAGACATATGCATGCTGCTTTTTTGTCCGCTGAAATCTTGCGTGGGCCTCCATCATTATAGTTGACATGTGATGTGATGTAAAACAAGCAAATAATTTGCACCACTGTCTCTCTAGTTCGCAGAGAATCTGAGATTAAAGCGCATCTAGCTGGTGGATTCAGGAAAGCAACTTTCTTAATTGTTTGATTCTTAGAGAAGTCGGGCTTCTGGCTCAAGCTCTTTGTGTGTGTGTGTGTCCGTGCATTTTGGTCTGGAGGTAGAGGGTGTGCGGAGGAGGTTGTTATAAGGTGAAGAAACATAGTTAACAACAGATGGCATGCAAGGTTTGTGCATTTGACTCCATTGATCTCTCGTCTAAAAGTTTGATTGGCTCATTATTTACTGTGCATTTTCTCTTCTTACTGCAGAGATGATCAAACGGGCTTTCTTGAATCTTTTATTGCATTTTGCTCATTAGTGTCACATAGCCACAATCTTAAAAAGGAACAAAACAAATCATAGGCAAAACATTTTCAACATGATTATATATAAAAAATAAATAAATAAAAAATAATAAAAAACAGATGTATTAGATGTGTAATGCTGTCTTCCATGAACCCCAAGGACTAAAATTATTTTTGTGGTTTTTACTTAGTCCACGTCTGTTAGCTTTGAGGTTATGCTAGTGCCTACCTAAACTCTAACATTGACATTTACTTTATATATACAGTATATATATATATATATATATATATATATATATAGTATGTGTGTGTGTGTGTGTGTGTGTATGTGTGTGTATGTGTATTTATATATAAGTATATAAATATATATACTGCAATATATCACACTTTTAGTTATTAAAAGGAAATCTGTCAATGTCCTCTTCAAGCAATTTCATGGGGCTTTTAAATAAATAGAATCTATTCATTTTCACTAAGAGTCAGTACCTTTTTATGCCACTTGACCAGGTACTGGACTTTTACAAGGGCAATTCCCTTGCTCAAGGGCACAATGGTGGCTCTATACTTGTAGGTCTCAAGTCAGGATATTTCAGCTAAGGCTCATCAGAAAAATGTACCTGTGGCATCATTTTAGCATAATGCAAAATATGTTTTAATTTTTAATTAATTTATTTTTTTCCAGAACAGATGAACGTAAATGTTGGAATTTGTATGTATCACTGTAGTTCTGAATTGAATTGAGAGGTGCTAAAAGCTTAATGTTCCATTTAAAAAATAACGTACACCTACACTAAACCCTAAATATACCCGCTAGTGTTAACAAAAGCAAATGTGACCTAAGCAAGCTTGGTACGCCAGTAAAACCGAACATATGGAGCTGCTTAATGATGCAAACACAAATCACAAGTCATGCACAATGGTAAAAAGTGTGTTTTTATGCCATAACATAATTGTGCAAGGAGCCACATTAAAACAAGTCTGAATTCATCCGCAATCTGCCCCTGTAATCATAATTGTGCGTGAACACGATTAAAAGTGCTTGCTGTTTTACTGCCTCTGTTCAGTTCTGTTGGAAACTGCCAGCCCGTTCTCATCCTTTAGCGTCACAGAACGCTATATGAAAAAAAAAAACGGCGCTATAATACGCAAATGGCACCCTTTATCGTTAATATAACACGCGAACCCAAGTCGTCATAAATCCTTTAGCGTAATATGAGACTACCCTACCCCACACCTAAACCTACCCATCACAGCGCGTGTTATATTAACGATAACGGGTGCCATGTGCGCCGTTTTGTCATATAGCGTCCTATATGATGCTAAAGGATGAGAATGCGTATGATGTGTACTGTACTTATTACTACGTATTGCCACAGCTACGTTTTTACAATGAGCCTGTGTTGCATGTGATATTTCCAGGTAAAAAAAACTGAGCCTAACCACACCACTAAATTGTGCATGCATTGGACTGTTTTTTACAGAAAAGTAAAACTGTCCACAAACAAAATTAGAAATGGCAAAGTCTACTCTGATCAATCTGTAAAGGTAGCCGAACAGTAAAGCATATTGGATAAGATTTCTAAACCTGAAAGTGAATGATAACCAGATCCTGGGCCTTTTTAATAATGCCTGGATAAAATGTCAATAGACATTAGGTAATTTCATCATGAATGCTTTTATTAAATTTGTGTAAAAGCCACTGTGGTTTCAATGCCAAGATTTTATATGAACAAAAGTCCTTGGGGAAACAGGATAATCTCATTTCTATCTTCATGTGTTAAGATCTTGCCTTTAGTCTTGTTGTCATTGATGCTGGTTTTTGTTAACTTTAGCTTTTACAAACATACATTACTTAGTAAGAATGTGCATTAGTTAATTGCAGACTCATTTGTTGGAAATGCTATGGAAGTTCAACCTGCTTAACCTTAGTATGTCTGAACAAAATGCAGATAAAGTTGAATGTCTGCCAATTTCTTCATTAATATCACTTCATTCATTAATGTGACTTAAAAGATTATTGCTGAACGACTATTGCTTTCTTTTTAAGCATGTTTTCCTCACGTATTACTGTGGCATGAAAAAAAATAATCCTACTTATCATCTTAAATATGCAATATCGCCACTAGGGGTTGCTAACCTCTTACAGTAACAAAGGCGTAGGTTGATGATGCAAAATTCCAGCTGAATTATGGAACTTGTCGTTAAGCTTATGGATCTAAAAATGCTTTTATGGATGTGTGAAAACATTGATGTTTTTATGTGATACACCTTTATGTGGTGAATAATAAACAGCACAGCGTTTAGTAGACTTCAACTTTTATTGTGTAATATAATGAAGGGGGGGAACAAAAGTGTGGGTATACACGGCACATTGTGACGGCTGCCTTCCTCTTCTATCAGAGATTTGGAAACGAAGATGGTGGTTCCTCTTTCACTCATTGATTCTGTGATTCTGTTTCCCAGGTTGGTACTTAGTGAAATAATGTTTAAAACAGTTTCCTTATGAAGTGTATGTAATGGGTGTTTAGAGAATTTTAAATTGTGTAGCTGAATTAAAGAACCCCATACAACCGTGGGAAATGGGTATTGTAAACAATGGCGCGAGCAGCTGAATAGTACATGAGTATTGTAGCTACACGGATTAATAGGTGTGCTGATGTCCTCACTTCCTGATAATGTGTATTTCGAGTGATTAAGGTATGAAGTAGGGTGCGATTGCTATTAAGAGACAGATATAAGCACCGCACACGAGTCCTGCGGATATAAAAAAGGATTAAGGACATTTAATTTTACCAAACTACCCGCAAGTGCTGAATTACTCATACTAGTTATTTCATTAGACAGATGAAACTTGTGAGGTAATGTAGCGCTGTTTCACTTGGTCTACTACACTATCATACTAAACTGCATTTGAGTGTGTTATAATGCTATTCTATGTGTTCGTTTCTCTGTATGAGACTAGCAGTAAGCTAGATCAACATTAGAATAACATACTGATCATATTCTAACATTTCATCATGTTAAATTATATATAACATTCATTAGTTTTATGTACATTTGCCCTCCTGTCTATTAAAGTACATGTAAGAGCTTTGTCAAGAGCTTTCGGCATCTCGAAAATGCCACACTGATATTGATCCTTGTTTTAGCTCTCCTTTTTTCCCAAAGTCTGTTTACTATGGTCCGTAATGTTTGAACGAAACAACAACAATAGTGTGAGCGTGCAGCTGTTGTCCATATCTGTCGTCATGGTTTTTATGCTCGTGCTGCCTGAGCGGAAACCAGGGTTAACGTGGATATTACGTCAGTGACAGGCAACAAGTGAAAATTCTGGACGGCGAGTTATTTAAAATTGGATTTTTTCTGAAATTAAAAATCTTTGGGAACTTTGGGTATATTGTAAGTACGCAACTGCATGAAATATATCACACTGTGCAAGTGATTTTGGATATTTTATTACAAAATTCTTACATATTGTACCTTTAAAAGCATTAAATTGCTAATCTGATATGTGATGTAAGAAATCTAATGTAACAAAAACTGGCTTTATCTGAGCAATCACTGGAACTTGGAGGATGATTTGCATATATGCTCACAACAATGTTCCAATGATTATTGATCAACTTTAATTATAGGTTCCTTAGATTCTTCCAGTGTGTTTACCACATCCACACTTAACCATACCGAACATCACAGGGAGGCCTATTAAACGCTTAAGTTGAGATAATATGTGTTCAGAGAATAAGCTAGTGTGCCTAAATGGCAGTGCCTTGTTTTCATTCCCATGAGGGATGCATTAATCTGCTGCTACAGGTCCACTTATTCTATATCTGTATGTGAATGTAACAAGAGAGGTAACTGTACCACTCTTATATGGGCTCCAGTATAGCCATTTATTCTCCTTCTTGCAAGCCCTTCAGTGGATGTTAAGCCAAATATGAACTATCAGTTGTAATTCTTTAGAACACAAAATATTTATTGGCATCTATTTGCACAAAGAACCTTTAAAGGTGCAACAAGTGATTTCTATGACAACACAATTGTTGAGTGTCATTGTTTGTCTGGAGCTACTGTGTTGCTGGCAATTTACCACAAACTCTTGCTTATACATGCTCTCACTGTATGTTCATTTTTTGCTGTTCCTTATCATGCATTCTTCATCTTCATTATTTTGCTTTGCTCTAGCTATAAAGAGACATTCACTCTTGCGTTGTGTGTTCGTGGATTTTGGGGGCGGAGCAATGACGGGAGGGGTTTGTTTTGTTTGATTTCAAATCTCAACATTGTTTTTTTTTTAGAAATCTCTTACTGCACCTTTAACATTATGGAAGCTTTTCATTGCACAAAAGGTTCTTTAGATCATTCAAATGTTCCTCACGCTAAAAAAAAAAAAAAAAGAAATATAATGTGATTTACTTGCAGTGCATTGATTTTATGTGTTTCGTTGTTCTTTTATACCCTTTAATATACGTTCAAAACAGTAACTCAAAAATCGCATTGGAGGATTTATGTTTATGGGGATTCATGGTGTTATTTATTGATTCATTTCATCATCTTTCATGTTCTATATATATGAGCCATACCTGAACCTTGGGGACATCTGGTGAACACCAGCCTAGTCTCAGTGAAGGAGACATGTGATGCTGGATTTATAGCAGCAATGATAAGGCACAATAAGCATCAGTACACCTCATCAAGCACTGCCAGAAAAGCTCTGTGCTTTTGCCCTTCCTTTTGGCCACCCACTAGAAAAAGGAGACATCCTCCGTCTGGGCTACCAATTAAATGTAGGCTAGCTTTTAGGCATCAGTTTAAATTCAGATCAAATTAAAGCTGTTGATTTATTTCTCTACCATTGTAGACCCTCCTCCCCCCTCAAAGAAACCTCGAAATAACCTGCTTTAATAGTTAAACGGAATATAACATAACAGCGGCACACCCGAGGAAAAAGTCAACAGGAAGACATGCTCCTGAAAATGGGCCATAACTCTATTAGTATCTAACTGGAACAGGAAATTAAATACATGAGAAATCTGTACCATTCTGCTGTCTTCTTGAATGCAACTGAGTGCTATTCAATCCAAATATCCTGTCCTAATGCTGTACTACATGCTCTCCAAGAACAGCTCTCGTCCTATTGCAATAAACTTTAGATGAAACAGCTTTGCTTGTTTGTTTCATATAACTTTTTCTTTATCATCGTTATTTATTTATTTATTTTTTCCAGTAAGCCTAATTAAGTTCATATCGTTGTTTTTCTGTAGTGCTAGTGGAATTGCAATGAAGGAAGAAAACAAAGATGAACAATGTAAAAAATAAAATAAATACTGATGGCTGTACAACAATGACAACTAGTTCTCTAGGGCACCCACTTGTTTCTTTAGTGCTTTGTTTGCATGGCATGTTTCCATGGCAACACATTTTATGCTATGATGATCCTTGTTCAAGTGCCTTTAGCCTGAAGTTATGTGTGACTGAAAGACTTTCAAAAACACTGTTCTTATGTTATATTTGTATTTCTTAATTATTGTTTGAATGTATTTCGTTAAACCAAAGTCTCAAAGGAAAGTTGAAAAAGTTTAGGCTACAAATGCAATAATCAGTTGTCTTTATTGGTTAGGCCTACTTATTATTACTATTATCATTTAATTTTATTGTTCTTTTATTATGTTTGATTATTTATACACTACCTTTCAAAATTATGTTAAAAAAATATACTAATCACTTTATTGATAATGAATAAATTCATTCTGATTGATTAATTCAAACGTAGTGTTTACATGAACGATAAATAAAGTGATTGAGTTGATGTGCTCCTTTAAAATGTCACAAACTTCTGATCGGATTTAATCATTTGACACATGTGCATGCTGCATGAATATACAGTTTCCCCGCTGTTGTTGTTACTAGCCATTCTCCTTTTCTTTTATGAAGATAAAACGATTGTTTTATTAAAAAAAGTAATCTAATGTTTAAGTATTTTTAGATCCTAATTAGGTGACGATGAGCACATGAGCCGTTTACGTGCTGTTTGTATTTATCAAGCAGTAAAAGTGCCCTTTCCCTTGCCCAAACCAGTTGTTTGTGGATGAGAGTCTGAAACAAGGACTGGTGGGACATTGTCCTGCTCCACTTCACAGATGATGAGTGGATGGAGAATTTGCGAATGACACAACCAGGGTTGCCAGGTCTGTGCAACAAAAATAACCCAAGGCGATTTTCCCCATCGGTTGGCCGAATTCTCCACTGAATTTGTACGTGTGGGGGTTTTTCTGGGGGGTGTTGGAGCACCGACAATGTAATTACGGGGGTGGAAATCAACCTGTAGAAAAAAAGAAAAAAAAAACCCAACGGCAACAACTTCAACCCAACAACCCAATTCTGCCGAAACACAGTCATTCTTGACTCAATTCAACAGGAAAAAAAAAAAATGCGCTTTCAGCGCGTCATATAGTACTCCATACGATATTTCAACGCATTCTCACCCCAAGGCGTCGCCTTTTGACCATGCTTCAATATTCGACGCTTTAGGCGTCGTTAGATCCTACGCCGTCATCTAACTGACGCTAAAGGAAAAACGTCAGTTAGATGACGCGGGTAGGTTTAGGTCTGGGGTTGGGGTAGGGTTACATGCGATCCTAGGGCGTCATCTAACTGACGCTAAAGGGCGCCTAAAGCGTCAGATATTGAGGCATGGTCAAATGGCGTCAGTTAGATGATGCCTTGGGCGTGAGAATGGGCTGGATATTTCTGTCATTGCACTTGTGCAGTATCTGGTTCTGATTTTCAGTCTGATCAAGTGTTCAAGTGAATACATGCCCTCACGATTGTATTACAAAAAGGAATAAACCACCCCATACAATCCGTATGCAATTTTAATCAGATCTGGTCAATTCATTCCGATTTAACGTGGTTACGTGTGACTTTTTTATTCAGATTGTGCTACTAGTCCAAATACAATCTGATTATTAGGGTCCATTTAAATGCAGCTGTTGTTAAAAAATAAATAATAATAAATTTAAAAAATGCTATTGTTTTGAACTTTTTATTCATCAACATTGTTTCCAGCATTGATAATTCAACCCCAATTTCAGAAAAGTCGGGACATTGTGCAATACAAACAAGAATCTGTGATTTGTTAATTCTCTTGAACCTTTATTTAACTGACAAAATTACAAAGAGAAAAAAAATCGAATTAATTGTATTTTGTAAATATAAACAAATGTTGACTTTGATGGCTACAACACACTCCAAAAAAGTTGGAACAGAGGCACAATAGGCAGGCTGATAGGCCCTTAACTCAATTTGTTAGCAATTAAATCATTATCTATATAGCACAGCTTATTGGTTGCCGTGGCATCAGCAACTAATGACCTTGCTGCTCAGCAATTCAGATACTTGGCATTGTTTGCTGTTAGCAGTCTGAATCCCGCTTCTGACACCCTCCACCTTCCCCATCTCTGCTATGGGGTTATGTCATGTACAGTATGTTGTATGTGCAGCAGCAGCACGACTCTGTACCTAATAATCAACAGCAGCAGCATATCAGATCTATTTCGCCAAAATCAAATACATTAACATTGCCATATCCATTACCATGGCAGATATTTTGTGTGTTCTAGCTCAAGCACACTTGTGTATCTACTGAAGCCCTTGATTAGTTGCATCAGGTGTGCTTGGGTCAACATCAGTTGTGTGCTGTTGTGAGGGATTCTGAGGGTGTTGAATAATTTTGATACTGCAAAAGTAATTAAGTAATTAAAAGTTGCATTTTCAGGTGAAACAGCTGAAAGTCTAGATTTTGCCAATAAACCTGGCAACAGTATATCATATTTTCCAAATATAAAAATAAATGTGGCCTTGGTAAGCATATCAGAAGGAATAAAAAAAAAAAATGCTGACTGCTTATAAAATAATTTATTTATTTTCTGTTTAATTCTTTGGGTAGTATTGAAATTTATTGGGCAAATATCTAAGCACAGGTGCAGTCAAAGCATAGCACCTCTAGACCAGATGAGCATTAAGTGCTTTGCCGAAGGGCAAACTAGCAGCGGTCACAGGAAGGGCCTAAAGCGAAATTTAAACCTGAATCTTCCAGGGCACGGTATACAGCTGTTCCCACTGAGCCACCTGCCCCCACAGTACATGAGACCTGAAAACATATAAAAGTCGATTAACTGTAATGCCACTGACAGATGATTGACAAGGTGAGTTCAGTGTCCAGTGAGGAACCCATCTTCCTAGATAAAGCTAGGTCCCGGCTCTTGAACACTTCTGTGTGCCCTATGTTCACCCATAAGCCATTGTGTTGGAGGATATGGGGAGTCATGAAGAAATGGTGGCTTTACCCAATCTCTCCAGGCATCTTTGACTCTATTGCCAATCATAGCAAAGAGGAACAGGTACAGAAAACACAGCTGGCAATTTGTGATGAAAAGCATATGCACATTGGGGCAAAATTATAATTTTTTCTTTCTTTCTTTCTTTTTTTTTTTTAAACTAGAATTTAGGTTTGTCTCTCTTTGTAAGCAATGACCACATGGGCTCTTGTCTCTGAACCCACTCCCCTCTCTAATAGTTTGTGCATGAATGAAATTTGGGTGATGACAGATATATATATTACAAGAAAGAGGTGAAATGGGCTGTAATGCATGAGGCACCAGTTAAAATCTTGCCTAGGGCAGCAAATTGGTCAGGGCCAGCCCTGTACCTACACCTTGAATCTGTAGGCATCCATTGCAGTGGATGTAGGTCTTTGGAAAGCACAACCTTATATGAAACAATGTATGCAGCATATGTTTAATGCAATTGAGCCAACATAATTCCATGTAGTGATATGGTGTGATAGATTTTCATATCTAGCATACCGTTATCATATCACATAAGTTTTTTTTGTCTTTTTTTTTTTCTGGTGTCATCAGGTTGAGTCAGTTTTAAAAAAAGGCCAATAACATTTAACGACAGCACCTTAGCATGGCAGGATTTTTAATGAGTCTTTTGCTTGTGGATATCTCTCGATTTGTCATGGCGCTTCCAAGAATTTCAGACTGTTTTATAATCTTCCATATCTTTAAAATCAATGGTGCATACTCTAGCCATTTACTACTGGTCCTCATTAAACCTTTGTATGGCCTGAGCTACTGTTTCAGTGAAGCATTTACACTAAAAATCAAGTTCTAAAGGACTTGGAGAGTCATTTTTTTTTTTTTTTTTTTTTTGCAGTGCACTTTCCAATCTCGATCACATTAGTTATGTTTGAATTACTGCATGCTGATATATTATTACCACAAGCCAAATCTTCATTAATTAAAAACCTAAAGGTGTCTGAGAGGTGTAACAGATGTGTTTTAACAATGGCAACAACGGCAGCACAGGACAGCCAAGTGACAAATAGCTAGTCTGTTTGTTGAGTCTGTATCTACGTGTATCCCCTAGGTGACAGCTTTATGTGTCTGGGTGATCTGCTCCACTTTGGAGAATGTGAATCTGTTATTTTTATGCAAGACAAAAGCAAGCCATGGTTACTATTTACATGGAAAGCAGTAATGGTAATGCTAGAGACAAAGGGTTCTTTGTTTGAGCCTGCAAATCACTGCTTTGCATTTAATGTCATGCATATTTATGTTTTTTTTTTTTTTTTTTTTTTTTTTTTTTACATTTTCACCAATTAATATGCTAGTGGTGAACCTGATTTGACCAAGTACTGCTTGTTTCTTGATCAACATCCTTATTGATCCTAGAACAACATTTAAATAAACCAATCATATTTGAAGGAGTTTACAGCTTATGTCAAGTCTAGGCTTACAACCTGGGTTAGGTGCTTCTGCTTCTGTTATCCGCATGCCATTTTCCTCAAATTGTAGGGATTAGTTATGGATGGTGTTAGGTTTAGGGGTAGGGATAGGGCTAGGACTAAATTTGCAGACTTACTCTGCCGCGTAACGTGTTACTTGGCAGTGTTCTTTTTTTGTGCAAGGAGAATGTGCATTTTCTTTCTTTTGCAGTTCAGATGCAAGATAATTAAGGACACAGTAACGTTACATGTGGCACCCATTAACAGACTGTGTCGATTTTCCTTTTTTGATCACCTTTACCTCAGAGCCCACAGAAAGCTTCTCACACCAAATAATAGTTCTTTAATGCCACTATTGACTTTATGGACTGCTGTAATTAGAGGTGAAAAATCGGAATCAAGCTGAGAAACCTGATCATCAATTAATCTTAGATAGTCAGTGATGTCACTAAGGATCTGCATGTATGTACTTAAATACACCTTTCATTGATTGTTTTATTGTTAGTTTATGCGCTGTTCCTAACTTAAAAAAAAATGTTAATAATATTTGATTTTCCACTTTCATATGGCTGTATTTTTTTAGATTAGTTTATGTTGCAGGTAATGTGTCGTACTGCAGATCTTACCTGCTGTTCCATCATTAAATGACAATATATCTCTGCTCAAGTGGAGCAGAAGTAGTCAATATCACCTTGTGCACCATGTAGAGTTTAAGCTCAGATTTGCTGGTAGCCATCAGCAGATGAACTACATGGCTCTCCAAGGACTAGCTCATCATCCACAGCTCAGGCACTGAGGCAGAGAGACAACAAGATTTCTGATTGCTTTCAAAAGTGCTGTTGACTCATTATAAGTTGAGAAGCATGCTTCTGAAACGAGTTGGCTAATTGTACAGTACACTGACCATTTTTAAAATGTTTTGTGCTGTGTTGGACATAATTAAGAAGTACACGACTCGTTCACTTGGTTATGATGGACTTTCACTTCATTTTGTTTTGTTGTTATTGTAAACTATACAACACTTTGTTTTAGGAATTTGTTTTTATCCTTCATTTCTTTTAACCTATAAATATAAAAGTTAATAATCCTCTACCATTGTACTATTCTCATATTTTAGCATTATATAAAACATATTAGTCACAATAAAAGTCATGCATATATATATATATATATATATATTTGTACATATACACATTTATATATATATATATATAGATATATATTCTTATAATTGCGATCAGTTTCAGGTGGCACATCTCTACAGTCAGTATCAATTTATTATACATTTGCATATGAATGTGTATTGAAGTATTTTTTAGGTAGTCTTTTACCCCAAAATTGAATTTGTATATTTACATTTAATATTTTAACTGATATAAAATGTATTTAAGTGCACAATTCGCAGACTGCACAATAACAAAAGCACTGTCCAAACTAGGTAAATATATTCATATGAACAAATATTTTTTTTGATTTTGTTTGTGAGCTTCCAGTGTGCATCGTAGCATGAATGAATGATGTGGATACTGATATTTACTGGCAGTTACACATTTAGTAATGTTGTGATGTTAAGAGTTCATCTTCAGTTAATGAGGTCTCTACTAGTCTAAAGAAAAATGATGAACAGAACATCTTTGCTTTGCAAGATATTTTCTTCAAAGACTAAAAACTTGCATAGGATTGACAACAAAATTAAATATGATTGTGTTAATGCTAATTTATCAGTACCTTTGTGAACTGTCAGTAACTGAGAGTTAACATTTCAACGAGACTCAAACAAATCGAATCACGAGGAATCACTGTTTTCACACGATTTCTTCAGTGCTTGTCATAATTAAGAGTTCACATTAATATGACGTCTGGACTGGTTAAGATGTCCTCAATCAAAAGAGTTGATTTAATTAGCACGTGGCTGTATCTGGGGTTAAACAGCAATGCATATCTATGCATATTCAATTAGACAGATAAAAGTCAAAACCACACTATGGGGTTGCTGGTTGTAACTGTGCCGCAGGGCACCGCTGGTCCTGCTTGCACGTCAAGGATGATTCCCAGCGATCCTGGTGAATTTTTGTCGCTGAAATCTCAAGACATCTCCTCCAGGACATATTAATATAATAGGCCATATTCGTTTAGCTAATCAGAGCATGCACAGACATTTGCTTGGAAAGGAAAATGGTGCTATTCAACTAAGACTTGAAAAAAATCAAGGATTAATTTTTTTCCTCGTCTTGGCTTATTGCACTGCTCGCTCATGAGACACATAGGCTTTTTTTTTACTTTGATAAACTGCTGATAATGGCAGTTTTACGGTCAATTAAATTTTCAACAAACACAGTTGCCTGAAGTAATATTTAAGGTGACTAAAATGCAGACACAGTACATACATCTTTTTTTGCTTACTCAAATAAAAGAAATGAGTTTGGATGTTGAGCATTAATTTTCCATTACGGATGCAGATAATTCCACAAGATAGTATTATATTTCTGTACATTTGTTTGCCCTTATTGACCGATAGTGAAAACAATCTCTGTATTGACATTGATCAAACCATGAGGTCTGGAACCGCCTCAGGACCCTTGGTTCTCCTCCTCATTTTGTGTAGATCACATTAGCTCTGACATCCCTCCTACATCATGCCAGCTTTTATGAACTAGAACAGATTGATCCTCAAAGATGAAACCACACCAAAATTAACTCTTCTTTGGCACATTTTCAGAATAAGATTGATTTATTCTGTAGTATTTTAGGTACTGGGCATTTTGGCTTTCAATGGAACTTGGCTGCCTATACAATAAAAAAGCTAATACATGTTTGAAGTTGGTGCTCCTGACTCGAGAAAACAGAGAAAAAAGGTGGTTGTCTTCTCTTTCGCCAAACAGTTAGGAAAACTTTAACACCCATAATGCACTGGGCATACAAGTCAAATACTTATTTGCTTTAGTAGTAAATACAACTTAGCAAACTTTATGATGTTTTATTAAAAAAAGTTCGGGAGGATTACGTCCATTAATTAACACGAGTGGAGTGCACTCAGCAATCAATGAAAAGAGGTATACAGTATATAGATTCAGCAATCTCACCTCACTCCATCGATAGTTTAGCAGCATCCCTCCACCGCCCCTTTTCCACTCTTCCAGTCCTAAACACTTACAGTACATGGGGGGAGTACTCTGGGTTCAGGCTAAACTCCCAGCTCAGAACCCTCCCCCTGGACAGCACGCCAAATATGCATTTAATCTTATCCACTCGAATTATTTGTAAGAGTGAACTGAACTCGTGAAGTATTGTTTCCTTGTGCAATAATCCAGAGAGTAAACATTTAGTTGGAGTTGCTTTCGGCTTGCTGTGAAAGATCAAGCGCATTGTAGGCAGTGGCTAAAGGCTGCAAAGAACCTTGAATAAGGAAAGAAAGCCACAATTGGAAAATATTAAAAAAAACTCTCAGTAGTTAACATTTCAAACTGGATGACCATGAACAGAAACCAATGGAGGAGAAAAACAAACAAACAAACAAAAAAAATCTTAAATAAAACTTTTGTCCTTCCCAACCCTCAAAGCAAAACGCCAGTGCGTACAGGTAAGAAATCTGTTGTCATAGGGCTTCATTTTTACCGTAATGCTATATAGTACGGAAGTTATTTCAATAATAAACCTACTTGTGCAATAACTGTTTTGCTAACAGATCTGCCGATCTGACTGTTACAAGGCAAGGATACAAAATTCAGAAGTATTCTGTAGTTTTCAAGAAAGCACTGAAGCTGTCAAAAGACTTAAATGTAAATTTCTTGGTCCAGGTAACCAGAAAACAAGTAAACATTGAGTATTTGCAAATACTCAAACAATACAAAGTTTGTAGAAAACTGGTTACACTTTAAAGGACACTATTCGAGTTACATTATGGCCTAAAATGAAATAAATAAACATTGTGCTTTTATGAGAGCAGAGCATCAGACATTATGAGATTTTCCACTTCATTGTGAGGTTGTCTGGATGGGGACCTCAAAACACTTCTATCTTTTCTTACAAAGTGTTACCACACATATTTTCACAACAATGCCAAGACAAACATGAGGTTTGACAAGCAAGAAAGACTGGCTCTACTTGCTTTGTGTGATATATTTCACACTGAAAAGCGTAACAGGAAGAGAAAGGTGAGATACACAGCTTTAATGAGAAGGTTGCAGTGTCATGAGCAGCATGGGTTATGTTTTCTGAGTACACATTCATATTGGATGCTCTATAATGTGTCGTTTATAATATTTCTTGTGTGCATTTCACCCACTAAAGGTTAGTAAATAAAGTGTCTTTGACCATATTATTACAGTGATGACATGCAAATATAATTTAACGCAATAAGAAGAATGTCTATTTATAATATTTAGTACCTAATATTTAGTATGTAGTAATTCATTCATATGACTTATTTTACGACACTTAGACTGTAACATGAACATTGTAATAGGCTATACAAAGGTGTTGTTATCCAAAAACTTTTATTTGTGTCTGTGTGTATATATATATGAAGAGTTCAGATGCAAAAGCCTCTAAATGCCATTTGACATTTTCTTCTTTAATGATGATTTTTATCAAACTTGAATATTTAAGTTCAGTAATTTCACTTAAATAACAATTAATAGGCAATTATCATTGCGATTTAAGTGAAATCACTGAACTTAAATATACAAGCTTGATAAAAATTATCATTCTAGAAGAAAATTTCAAATGCACTTAGAGGCTTTTGCATCTGAACTCTTCATATATAGACAGACAGACAGACAGTGCCCTTCATAATTATTGGCACCCCTGTTTAAGATGTGGTTGAGGACTTCTAAAAATTCTTCTTTAAAAAATAAATAAATAAATAAATAAATAAATAAAAATAAAAAAAATCAAACTTGAAATCATCTGTTCCACAATTATTGGCACCCCTAACAATTCCGCTGAAAATTTGAATTGATTTTTTTTTTATTATTATTATTTTTATATATATATATTGGTCTAGGAACTTTTAATTAGCAATTCACGACTTTCTGTTTCCCTGGGGTATAAATATGACGTGACACAGAGGCCTAATTCTCTTACCCATTTGTCAACATGGCAAAGACAAGAGAACACACTATAAAAAAGTAAGGCAGATTTGTGTCGACCTTCATAAGTCATGCAATGGCAACAAGAAAATAGCCACTCCCCTTAACTTGCCCATATCTACAGTCAGAGGCATCATTAAGAAGTTTAAAACAACTGGAACAGTGACAAACAAGACTGAAGGAGGTCCCAAGTTTATCTTGCCACAAGACACACTGAGGAGGATAGAGAAGTTAAAAAAAAAAAAAAATTCTAAGCATACTGTCACAGAATTGCATCAAAGAGTGGCATCTTGGGGTCACAAAGTCTCCAAAACAACCATCAGATGCTCTCTACATGCCAACAAGCTGTGTGGGAGGGATGCAAGGAAAAATCCTTTTCTCACTAACACTCACAAACGTAAACGTCTGGAGTTTGCTAAGTGGCACTGGGACTTCAACTGGGATCGCATGCTTTGGTCAGATGAGACTAAGATTGAGCCTTTTGGCAACAAACACTGTAAATTGGTCTGGCGTAAAACAACATATGAGTATGCCGAAAAGCACCTCAGCCCACTGTGAAGTATGGTGGAGGATCTTTGATGCTGTGGGCCTGTTTTTTCTTCCAAAGGCCCTGGGAACCTTGTTAGGGTGCATGGAATTATAAACGCTTGAATTACCTGGACATTTTAAATAACAACTTGATGGTCTCTGCTAGAAAGCTGAAGATTGGTCATCATTGGGTCTTTCAGTTGGATAATGATCCAAAACGTGCCAAAATCTACACAAAATTGGTTCCGCAGTCACAAACCTTGGCCATCTCAGTCCCCAGACCTCAACCTGATCAAAAACCTGTGGGGCGAGCAAAAGAGGAGAGTGCATAAGAGAGGACCCAGGACACTGGATGATCAAGGAAGAATGGTCAAAAATCCCTCTCTCTGTGTTCTCCAATCTTGTGAAAAGTTATAGGAGATTAAGTGCTGTCTTGTTGGCAAAAAGCTAAATAGAGTTATTAAAATAAAATTGTTATGAAAACTGAAATTTTAAGAATAAAATCTTTTTGAAAATATTAATAAATACTCTAATAATATATTTTCCTGTAAATAATAAAGTTACACTGAAAAGTATGTCACTCAATTACAATATGTAATCACAGGTAATCTCAACACATTTGATTCTTTTGTAAAAGGAAAAAAAAACAAACAAAACTACTCTTTTCTGTCCATAAAAAAACCGTCTTCCAAGATTCAATTACTTAATTGCACATTATAATATAATACAATTATAATAGTTTGCTCAGTTTGTAAAATATCAGCATATTTCACAGTTATAGATTCAATCTCCTCTAGAGAATATTTACCAGCTATGCTGAACAATGGAATCACATCCCATAGTGTGTTGCATGCCATCAGCATAGAAAATAATTGATGCAGTTTAATAGCAATAACAAATCCACCAAGTGTAGGCTGAACAGTGCAATGTAAAAAAAATAAAAAAATATAAAAATATAAAAGATTAGTTCATGACTGACTGCCATTGATTTAATCCTCTGACCTGACAAACTACATCTATTATGAAAACTCACTGCACAAGTTTAAGAGAATGTACAGGAATATGATAACGAGTGTCAGCAAAAGCTCTCGAAAAAAAAAAAAGAGCTAGGTGTGCTGTTGGCCAGTGTCATGTCAAAACGGTATGTTCAATTTGCTTAAAAACAGCAATAATAAGGCAGACAATGTGAGGGTCATGTGTCAAATGGTTTAAATGAATACGCTGGGCATGACTGAGTCAGGTGCAGAATATAAATGCTGTTACTGTTTATATGGGCCACAGCAGGTGAATGAACAGGTAAAACCTCAGCTTGACCTGAAACAACAAAAGACATCGCACTGCCCTCAGGCTAGTCTATACGTGGATAATTAAAATTCACTCAAAACAGAAGTTTGGCTTAAAGTCTCAACAAGACTGCCGACCTCTAGATCATCAGTTTAGCATTTAACTTGACATTATGTACAGCAATGCTGCATCGAAAAATAGTTTAGACAAAGCACATTAAGATTATGTGACTTTCCTCACAGTGATTTAATGCATCGAGGCAACTCGAAAGTGCACTGAATAATTACACTGTCAAGTACCATTCTCACTCTTTTGCCATCTCTCTGTCTGTGACATTTCTGTGATAGACTCATGTGATAATTACCATTAAGACTATCAGGAAATGCGTGTTCCATGTTATTAATTAGTATCATTGTTAGAAGGTTAACGTTATTGCTGAATACTAAATGTCTCGTTCATTGCATCAAACCGAGCGGATAATGCGTTTGTGCATCTGTCTGCTTGTGTTGACTAGCACTTCGGCTCAACACATTTCATCGCTTTCCTGCTAAAGAATTTCGTCGTTTGTTCTTCCAGCAAGCTAGGTAACTTGATTGAAGGAAAGGTGAATGATTCTTCTACTTGCATCTCCGAGATCAAGAAGAAACATATCAGTGTGAGGTTGGGTTTGAGTACAGTCACATGGCTGACTTGTTTTGTTTGACAGTCTAATTTCTCCTCAGTCTACAGAACTATACACGTCTTGTCAGGAACCAGCAGGAATAAAAGGTAGATTGAATTCTGGTGTTAAACTGCACCTCTCAAACAGAAACACACAAACACAAAAATCTCTCTCTTTTTTTTTTTCCATTTACATCCTCTATCGTTAAGCGATCGCTGTCTAACAATCACCTGTTGTCTGTAGGCTTTACCTCTGCAGAGTCTTTCAAAGTCTCCGTAATCTGTTTTTAATTGCAGAGGTGGGTGCCGTTATCCTCTTTGTAGTTCTTCTTAGCTTAATACGGCTCAGTCTTTATGTGAATCAAATGATGCTAAAGGCATCAGAGTCTTTCGGTAAGAGGATATTACTGCGTACATGATAACAAGATTGAGTCATGTTTACTATAATCTACTTGCAAGTACAGTTATCTGGAGTGTCATCAACAAATATGATCTGAGCTGCAGCTGCTTATTCCTACAAATTACAAAAAAAAAAAAAAATAAGAATCAATTATAGTTACCCATATGGCTCCACTGCTTTTCCATGCACAAAGACTTTAATTGCATGTGGAAATACACAAGGCCCCTCTGGGTGAAGACCCGTGTTTTATCAGCTTACCGCCGCACATCCTTGACTAAACACTGGAGGAGCTAGAAACAAGCACTTCACAAACACGTCAATATACAAGAGAGAACGTACCTGTATTTCACACACTGTTTTGACTCCTAATAAATTAAGTAGTTCAATCCTTAATCAAACCCATGATCTTGCCGCTGTTTAATTTTTTGGTAACACTTTCTACATTCTATAAATATAATTAACTCTGCAACTACGTCAATTATCAGTCATTAGAGTATTGATAGACTGCCTGCTGAAATCGTTAGTTCACCCAAAAAGGAAAATTCTTTGAGTAATTACTTATTCATCTTTGGAACACAAATGAAGATATTTTTGTTGAAATCTGAGAGCTGTCTCACTCATTTATAGGCTGCTTGGTAATTGAATCTACCAGCCCAGAAAGTTAGTAAAGACATCGTTAAAATAGTCCAAGTGATGACAGTGGCTCAACCTTAAATTTATCATGTGACGAGAATACTTTTTGTAATGGAAATTTGAACACATGCGTGGACACAAAAATCGCTGCAAAAGATGCTTTCCAACAGGTTTTATCGTATTATAGTTTTTGTCTAACTTCGTTGACTTGACTACGAAAAACTACAATAAAACCTGTTGGAAAGAATCTTTTGCAGCGATTTTTGTGTGAGCATATCAGTGAACACCCCAGACCATTCGGTGAGGAATGATTGTTCCAGTGCACATAGACAACCATTGTGTAGGTGGTGGGGGGCACGACCACAGAAACCGAAAATTCTCGGGACAGAAGCTTTTTTCCAAATTTCAATCTTCTATTTCATCAGAAATTATCTTAAAACAGGGCTTTATGTGTAAAATCATGAACTAACCCTTTAAAGCAGTGAAATTCCTAATCCAATAAATCCAAATTACTTTAATGTTTTTTTTTAAAACAACAGCAAAAAAGACTTGTTGTCATACAGAGCTGCACAAGTGCAGTTATTTAGCAACCACAATCACAATTTGTTTGGATTTATTGCAGTTCATGACTGAGAAGAATTGATTGCAAATTTAGTCGCAGCAAACAGAACAAGTCGTTCGTGACAGATCACAGACCGACTGAATGACACTTTCATTTAAGCAGAAAATGTCAAATGGAAAATGGAGATCGCTAATCTGCAGGTTAGTTGTTTGTCTTTTTTTTTTTTTTTTTTTCAAATCATTCGCGGCTTCAGCGGTGTAAAGAGAGTCGCATGGTTGCCAGATAGCAAAGATTAAGTAAAACACCAGCTAAGTAAGTGAGTTAGTAAGAAAACTTGGTTACACAATATTTCAATAGTCACTTTAGACGTTCTGCTAATTATAAGTAACTTTTCAACTACGTGTCAGCTAACTCTCATTAGAGTATTTGTAGTAGACTGTCAGTAGACTGTTAGGTTATAGTTAGGTGTTAGGCTTTGGGTTAGGAGAATAAGTTTACTTGTAGTCGCCAAGTTAGTTATAGTCAGTTGAATGTCTGTTGAGGGACCAACAAAATAAAGTGTTTGCAAATATAAAGCTGACAGTCTACTAATACTCTAACGCCAGTTAGTTGAAATTTAGTGGAAAAGTTACTTACAGTTCATAGAATTTCTAAAGTGGACTATCGAAATAAAGTGTTACCGGAAACTTCATTAATATGTGAACTACTCCTTTATTAAGGATATAGATTCTAGGCTAGAAGCGTCTGCTGTTGCATGTCATGTCCCAATGTGCCCTCAGTTTAAAGATGCCTTTTTTTCTGTGCTGCCGAGCAATTATTTGCTATTTTCTTCAAGTTCACAAAAAGGTATCCGATTGTATTTCTGTCAAATGACATCACAGTTTGAAAGCATACTGCATACAGATGTGGTACATTTAGTGGGACAGGAAATTTGACTGCAATTGGAATTTTCACGTGTGGACGTGGCTAGCATCTATACACACTATATCAATCAGAGTGAACTTTAAGCCAGGTAGCACCTTTTTTTTCGAATCATGTTCACACCGAGGGAAATCTGATTTAGTCTACGAGCGAGAATGATCCTATATTTGAGCTTGCCTTCCAACACAGAGAAGAGATGTCTGATAGGTTTTTACTTCAAGGATACTTCCACTTCTTCAGGCCCAGGAATCTTGTTATTTCCAAAGCCCTCATGCTGCCCTAATTGGCCCCAGTCATTGTCTTGTTAGATAGACATGGTCCAGCCTGATATTTTGGCTCTTCCGAGGACCACTCATTCTTGCAATACCTCCTTGTTCTTCACAAGATGTCCACTTTGCAGGGAAAGGTTCATGATACTCTTGAGTGTCATTGACAGAAACCCTTGTCAAGATATCAAGGAATCCTTTGAGTGTACAGGAGGATCAAAGAACAAGGAATTTCAGGCAATTTTTGGAACCGGAGCGTATATAACAATACATTTTATACATTCTCATTTTTTTTTTTTTTTTTTTTTTTTTATCAAAACTCCTGTACTTTGAATTTAAATACCACACAGTTGTCATACAAAAGTAAGCCAGAGCCTGGTGGCACTGCTCTCAAATGACATCTCTTTTCACAGCGACATTATGCAGCTAGTCACTAATAATAGAAACCACACCTTCATCTTATCTCTTGCAATATCCTGTGGAGCAAATATGATTGCATAATTGCCATTCTAAAATGCAATATCAAGAGCTTATTGAAATCAGCAACTTGGCTAACATTTAATTGGTTTTACTTAGTTATCCAAATCTGATACTTAGCATGTCTTTATAGACATTGTGTGTGTGTTTGTGTGCAAACAAAGACACAACTTATTAAAACAAGGATCTTAGAGCAGTCGAAAGATCACTGGGTTAAAAAGGGAGCCATTAGCAGCTTTCTCTGCTTGTTACTGAACTATGACATTATTTCTGAATTGTGTGCTTAAGGCTCGATATCACTTTCAGCTGTGCTTTGCTCTACGTGTAACCCATGTTGTTTTGTATTGTTGTGTGTTGCCATGGTGTTGCAGCATATAGGGTTGTAAGCCTTTTTTTTTTGGTGTGTTAGTACTGATGCTAGTGGCCTAAAAAATGTATTAGCGCAAATCCAAATTGATTAGCCGACAGAAAAAGTATAGTAGCCTAAGTAAATTAATTAGATTAAACTTTTTAAGTTGCAAACATTATTTTGTTGAATTCTGTTGACATATTAATCGTAATAGGTAATATTAATAGTTCAATAGAATTTCATGTCAAATAAGTAACATTAAGCATGTGCTATGACAGCTTTGGATAATATATATGAGATTAATTGGTTCCTGTCACAAGGATGAAGATTATGCAGATTGACAACAATACTATAAAACATAAACAAGGTTTTATTAAACTAGAAGGTAGCAAATTTTGACATTTTAACAAGCACACACAAACAATAATCGATAACTAAAAACTGAATACAGAGGAACTAAATACACAGAGGTAACAAACTAAGTAATGTGCAGCTGGGGTGAAAGATTAGAGTCCATTGGAATATATGAGTGGTGGGAAACAAAGACAGAAACATTACTGATGACAACAAACTACAAGTCCCTGAAAGTGTAACCAATCATGAGTGAGTCCAGAATGCATTGGAGGTGGCTGAGGTGATGAGGGGATAGTGTGATATGGATGATGAGACCATGGAGGTGATGATGATGATTGGCACAGATCCAGATCCCAGAGTCAATGGCGGAGGCGGAGCCTCTGCATCTATCCGCTCAGGCGCTGATGGTGGTTGAATGACTTGAGGCTTAAAGTGGCTGCTTGGCATTACAGGAGATTGTGAAGGGCTGCAAACCTACAGCAGAGGTGGGACTGGAGGAATAGCTGAGCGGGGCAAATGAAGGCTAGACAGGGTTGAAGGTGTCTGTGCTGGGTGGGAGATGACACCTCCACGTTGAAGTGCATCAGCCAGTCCTCAGTCTCTATTTCCACCAGTATACATGCAGCCACAGATGTCATGGGCTTACAGCCCTGGGGTGCGTTTCCCGAAAGCATCGTTTGCCAACTATGGTTGCAAGTTCCTTCGTTATCAGCATAGTTCAACGAGTTTACCGAAACCATCGTTCCAACGAACATTTGCAAACAGCATCGCAAAGTTGTGTGGTTTCAACATCAGCTCTCGACCTGTGGTTAGAGGCATCGTTTCTATATTTCATGACATTTGGAGGTAATAAATCCTTATCTTGAGCAAAATAAGCAAGCTGACATTCAGTACAACCGGTGCCTTTTATTTAGAATACATACAAATGTAATTTACGTCTTTTAGTTTGTCAAAAGATTTGAAGTAACATGTTTGAAGAGTGCGCATGTGCGAACGTGCTCTACTATGTAAGAACGAGCCAAATATTGAGTCTGGTAATAAAGCAAAACAACTGAGAACAATTAGAAATGTTCCTCAGATGACATGTCTGTAATTTATATAAAACAAATCTAGCGTTAATTGGATCTCAAACAGTTTCATTAAAAGTATTATTACTCCACCACGTGTGAAACCAACGTGGTTGAACGATACTTTGCGACAGTGGGTTTCGGGAAACAGTCGTGACTAGCTAGTTGATTTTTCCAACGATGCATCGTACTATGGTAGTGAATCAGCAAACTACGTCGTTGTACGGGAAACGCACCCCTGGTCGGATTCATTGGGGGGGTCCTCTTCTGGGGCGAGGGTCCGCACTGGCCTCTTATTCTCGGTTGCTGGCTGACACATCGCTGTAGGTGGTCTGCGGAACTCGCATGATTCCTCTGTGGTCGCAGGTGGTGAAACATGCTCTGGGTCCGACTGTCTTCTGGACTGGGGGTAGACAATCTCCAGAGTGTCACCGGATGATGGCGTCCCTCCAGTTTATTTCAGAGGTGTCTGGGAGGTCTATGGATTGATGGTAATTCACCCCAATCGAGAACAATGATTTCAGGCTCTCGTCGTCGAAGGGGCTGGTGACAGCTAGAAGACAAAAGTTTCCAGTAAAAACAAACAGCAATTTTGGCTTTCACATTTCCCATTAATTTCAATGTGGGGTCATATTGACCCTGAAGACCAGAAGTGTAAACTTTTTTTTTTTTTTACATACCTTCAGAACAACCGAATCTAGACGTTTTTTTTTTCTTTCTTTTTTTTTTGTGTGTGTTTGTGTGTATATAGATAGATAATGTATGAAAAGTCACACAATCTTATTCCACTGAGATGAAGGGAACATTTTTTTTAAAGTAAAAGTCGATGAGGGTCGTATAGACAGTATAGATTGAGGGCTAAGCTAGAAGGTAGCAAATGTAACAGCGTGTGTAAGATACACACAAACAATAACCGACAACTAAAGACTGAGCACAGAGGAACTAAATGATGTGCTGCTGTGGTGGAAGATTAGTGTCCATGGGAACAGATGAGTGGTAGGAAACAAAGACAAAGAAACATGTGACTGTTGACAACAAACTGAAAGTCCATGAAAGTAAATGGGTGAATCCAGATAAAAGTGACAGTTCCAGGGCTGAATAATCAACTTCAAAATTGTGTTTATGCTACAAATATATAAACTCATTTAAATCATTAGATTATTGGTTGAACGTTATTTCACTCAAAATTGTCATAACTAAAAAAAAAAAGGGTAACGCTTTATGTTGATGGTCCCTTTTGAATATTCTGTTGACTAACTTTGCATTCTACTTGTCAACTAACTCTCATTAGAGTATTCGAGTATAATAGACTGCCTGCTTAATATCTGCTAAACTTTATTTTGATACTCCTCCAACAGACTTTCTACTGACTATATGCAACTACATGTCAACTCATTCTATTCCTAACCCTATCAGTCTACCAATACTCTACCAACACTCTAATGAGACTAGTTGAGATGATACATACGACATTCCTCTGGTATCTTACTGTTTATACACCCTATGTTTTTCTCTAGCACTCTGCTGCTGTGTGACCAAGGTTAGAGTTCATAGGCAATATTATACTTTCATTATGCAAAAATGGACCTTTTATGAGAGCTTCTTCTTTATCAGGCTCGAACATGTTTCTTGACTGCTCTTTCCTTGTCAGGTTAGAGAGTACACTGGAGAGAAATTATGGGGCATGGAAAATCTGTAATAACCTGGAAAGCCCTGGAAAGCATGTACTGTACCTACCTATTTGTATTTGGTTTGGAAAAGGACTTGACCCCTTCCACCTTCTTCCTGCAGCTTTATTATGCTACATCTGATCTGAAAGCCAGGGTCACATGTTCCCTATAAACTCAGACCTTGCTTCAAGCAATTCTTTGTGCACCTTCTGAACTCTTTTCAGATGCTCTCATAATGGATGTTTACATCCCCTCGCTAGGCTGTTGCAAAGTCTTGATAGACAAATGCATCAACCAACAGGACCAGTGGTTAGAGGTCTCCAAACTGATTTTTGATCATCTCTCTTGACTTTCCCTCTTTTTGTTCCTCGATGTCAACCGTACCTAGGTACTCAGCTGAGAAGTCATGCAAGGTGAGAGAAAATTGTCATAAAGGCACACTATGCAGCTCTGATGTTTGTGTAAAACAGCAACCCCTAGAGCCGCTGTGGCGTACTAGCACTGTCGTAAATAACCGTTACTATGCAGTAACTCCCCTGTTACTGCATAGTCTACTGAACTACTGATGATGGTAGGTTAATAATAACTATAACTATACAGTATGTCAAGTGTTAAACTACTTTATAATAGTAAAGTTGCCTATCGCGTTTGTTCGCTTATAACGCTTTTACATGATTTCTGCTAAATCACAAGTAAATAGCCTATAGTGTAGGACTACTGTATAATTTCATTTATGTCAAATTATTCCATAACATTGGCCGTTATGATTTCATCAGACATGATTATTTCAATGTATCATAACAATTAGCAAATTGTGCTCAATTACACTATTTACAACCTCTAGGCTTATATATTTCTTAATAATTATGTGAGATATTGACTATGTGATAATCGCAGGAATCCACATCAGCAGCGTCAAGATTTGATTGACTCATTATCAACACAATTTGAAGAAAAGTTACAGTCGGGAAGTGTACTGTTAGTCAGCTAAAGTTTGTAAAAGCACAGTGCGCACACCACAAGAAATTCGAACCAGACACAGGACTAACGTTACATGATAAATACACATCACAACACCTGAGTTCAGCTGGCAAACTAGCTCTTGTGCCAAGCTAGGCAATAAAACATAATGAAAAAAACAAAACTAAGAGAAACAACTGTTTGTTATGAAGTCTGCTTACAGCTCTGGTAATCGAAACCTAGCTAGACATATGAGGGAATTATTGAGCATCGCGAAGTTGTTTACAAATACGAGATTTACTCTCAAGTCCATCAACAAGATCGCCAGGTCAGCATCGCTATCGCATCCAGTGCTGCTTTTAATCTCGCGCCAACGAGTGAAAGCCTGACCGAGTGGGAATCTTGTCTGGTTTCTAGCCCGGTCTGATTCTCTTTTCCTTTTTCTTGACATTTCTGAGTCTGACCGAGTTTTCTTGGATGCGCGTAAGTGACTTCTTATGTTGTTGTTGATGTGTGTGACGTCTTTGCTGTAAAGCATTTTGTGATTCTCGCGAGATTTGTCAGGGGTGCCGCTCTCAAACTTGCATTGTCCATCGCAACCAATATATATTCATAACCCCTTGTGGGCTCTTGATTCAAAGTAGACATCAGTGGCACTGGAGGGATGGATAATAATGGTCCAGTATGGTTGCTGCCTTGTTTATTCCAAAAACCTCAGAAATGGCTTTGAAACCAAACTGGTTTCTCTGAACAACTGCTTTTTCTCAACTGTTTTGGAGTTCCAGCTAAAATGTTGTTGGTTTCTTTTTTTTTAAGGGGGTGTGATTACTTTTCCCAAGGGAAATTTGGATAATTGGTATTTACCTAGACATAAATAAAATAATTATTTAAATACTATGCTCCTTGGTTTCCTTTTATTTAATGTATGAATTTAAAATCATTGAAGAGGGAATCTGGGAGCAAATATTTGAGCATGACACTGTATGCATGGTTGCATTGTTTAGACCTACAACTCTAAGCTCACAGTTGATCTGACGAGGCGGTTGCCGGGTTTCCAAGGTGGTCTGGGTCAATCAATCTGTGTGGGAAGGGAGAGAAATATAAGCAGTCTTCTCACTTTTTACTCACAAATCTAAAGTGCTGGTATACTTTTTTTTTTTTTTTTTTTTTTGGTAACAGGTAAACTAACATGCATACTATGAATGGATTATTATACCATAAAGAATCGCATCTGCAGCATAAGATTTGTGAAAGTACATAAGATTGCAAGCGTAAATAAAATTTGCATGTGCAAGAGAAGATTTCTAAAGGTGTATATCGCCTTTCGAGAAAAAAAAATTGCAGCATTTTATTCAACGAATGTTAGGTCTGAATGTGCGCTCTGACTTCACACAACGGACACTTGCTTGCATGGCGGCGTTGGTATTATGCGGAAGAAAAAGTGCAATTTGATAGGGAACGTCTCTGGTTACGTATGTAACTTTAGTTCCCTGAAGGAAACGAGATGCTGCTTGTCTATGCCATACTCCCAGCATGCACTTGCTTCAGTCTTATCAGAAGCTTGTGTTTTTGGGGTGCTTTGTAGTTTCCTGGTCGATGACGTCACCCCGCCTATGACGTTCCGTCTTACCATTGGACTGATTTCATACATGCTTCATGACGCACTCACGCAGGGGGCGTTCCCACAGCGTTTACACGCAGCGTCTCATTCCCTTCAGGGAACTAAGGTTTCATGCGTTTTGTGAAATTGCAGCTTTATGTTTATGCAAAAAAAAGAAAAAAAAAGACGCACATGGCACCCTTTAGCATCTATATAACACGCTTCGGTTAGGGGTAGGTTTAGATCTGGGGTAGTGTTAGGGTTAGACCAATAGGGGGCGCCTTCTGGCCCATATTTATCTGCATCTCATATTGACGCTAAAGGGTGCCATGTGCGTCGGATGTAGACGCGATGTAGACTCAGTATATGACGCCTTGGGATGAGACCAGGCTGAAAATAAAATATGATCTGTATTCTTCTGACTTCCATTTTTCCACACTTGCACGTTTTCTTCCGCACAAATACGACCAAAAGCACTGCAAGCCTGTGAACAGCAATTTGCAACCAAAGAGGAACTGCAAATTAGATTGATCACGTAAAATAAACGCGACCAATCTAAACGCGATCAATCTAAAAAAGAAACTGGTGCAAATGTCTAAATGACTTGTCATGTACAGGAGGCAAACAAGTTCCTGAAATATGTCTAAAGTAAGTCGCGCGTTATTTGGATGCTATGTTAAGGGCACATGCTTGGCCATTATGTGGTGTGTGCACAACGTGCATACACTTTGCTTCTCTCATCTACATAGAAACAGCAGTTCCCGTTTTTGCAAACCATACGTAATTACAAGGAAAAATATTAACACACAAGGGAAATCATTGTGGTGTCCATGAAAAAATAGGCATAAATCTAGCATACACATTTACCCAAATTATTATATGCCATTTCAACCGAAGCTAATTTGGGTGGGATTCTCCCATCCCCATATGTCACTTCTCTGTCTTTCATGGCTCTGACGAGAACGTTGGTCTCATCGGCTGTGAACCGCTCCTAGCGTGCACCTGGCAGATCCACCATAATAGCAATCTGCCATGGAACAAGCGTGCCTGCTTTTAAAGGGAATATGATGACGCCCTGATTTGGTATATTGCACGTTACGACCTATGAGTAATGTAGCTACTTCAGACCAACCCATTTTATGTCTGCGTTGGGCGCAAGAGTCATTTATACTTCCGGTATAATAGCAAAGGTTTTCAAGTTTGATAATTGCATTTCATATTGTTAAAATAGGGCCCCGAGTGTCACGTTCCCATCGTCATCATCACACCTACCGGGAGGGGGGAGTTATGTCACAGTCATTAGTTGTGTTCAACATCGGCTGCGGCTGGATGTAAGCGATCAGCGAGAGTAGCCGCGTGCTGGTGGGGAAGAGCTGCACTTTCTGGTTCCCGTAGTGACTGCTCACGTGGTGTTTGCATACTTTACCACAGCTGAAGTGAAATAAATGCAATATTTACCAAATACACAGATATTTCAGACACATTTTCATTCAATACTTTACTGCTTCATAGGGCTGGGTATTGAGACAAATTTCACAATTCGATTCGATTTCGATTCACAAGCTTGCAATTCGATTCGATTTCGATTCAATATCGATTATTTTGGATATCAGTTACAATAAATGGCATTTTTTTCTCAAGGGAATCAAATCTCTTAACTAATGCTGTAAACTATGGGAGTCTAGTTGTAGCCTACTAGGCTTCATTAGCCTAATATGAAGGTAATAATGAATGAATCACTTAAATTACACTTTTATTTATTTTATATAATAAGAAGATTATATGAAATATAAACATTTAAATGGTGGCTGTCATAAAAAACTTGCCAGATTTATTCAAATATGCAGGTAATAATGAATGAATCACTTAAATTACACTTTTATTTATTTTTATAATAAGAAGATTATATGAAATATAAACATTTAAATGGTGGCTATATATTTAGCAAAATGCTCCTCTCTGTAGTTATTTTTTCCTAGCTGACTAATGAGTTGATGTGGGTTTTCTGAGGTAAATATGACGATACATTGATTACAAGCTGTTTAACTGACGTCTTTCCACGGTTAAAACGCTGATTGAGCGAATCAGTGTGACATGATATGAATTTCGATAAGTTGTCTTCTATCTTTTAACAAACTTTCAGGCGCTCATTCATGTTTATTTCGCGCTGTGACTGTATTATTAAGCCGGAAGAGAGATCAGCGCTGCTGCTTCTCATCAGTTGCGCCAAAACGATCTCACGCCACAGCGCCAAAACTCTATTTATGTTTTTGAATTTCTAAAGAAAATGGACGTAATTTGAAAATTGAGACTTTGCTTCATATCAATAGTAACAAAGGACAAAGATTATTGCGATTTTTTTTTTGATGCGCGCAGCCGCGATACAATCCCATTCATTCAAATGAAACAGGATGAATAATCGATTCTTGAGACTTAAGAATCGATATCGGTTCGTAAAAATGAGAATCGATTAATATCGAGAAATCGATATTTATTACCCAGCCCTACTGCTTCATACTAGGCTTGCTACGGTAGTCGGTGTCACCGGTGTTACACAGTGTTCAGTCGCAACACCGGTTTCATGACTTGACCACCGCGGCGCCGCGGTGGGCATGTGAAAAAAAATTAAAACCTTAAAAATATTTAACGCAATTATGTAGTATCCGTTAAATCCTGCCTATTATACACATACACAGAAAAGACGTGCATCGGTATCGAGTTCTCTTTCGGGCTTGAACAAACCATAACGCACAAATTATGCCAAAATGTCCATAAGAGCAGTCTTAAAAATGATTTAAATAAAGTCTTTAATGAACGTAGAGATTTGTGAGAAATTGGGACGCGTGTCAGATCGCGTCTCTGTCAGCAACGGCTGTCCGAATTCGCTCACTCTTTTTTTATTTAACGTTACTACTTCTCATTCACTCCTTCAAGTGAACATTAGTGGACTAACGTAGGGAATAGGCCTAGTGAATGAGGGTTTAGGGGGCGATTTCGGATTCAACCTATGTTCTCAAGCACTGAAAAATAGAGGACACTGCAACGCGTTGACAGACAGGACCAAGCAGGTAATATTTAATATGAAACAAAGTCTCAACTTTCAAATTTGGTCAGTCAAAGAAAATTACACAATAAATAGGCCTACCGTTTTGTGACTCTTTATGCCGTGACAGATTTGCTGATAAAGCCAAGTTCCACTTACGTTAATCTACTATCCCTACTCTACTAACATGTCTGTCAATCAAAGTCCAAATGAAGGATGAATTGACGCTAATTTAAAAGTGAAAGTTAGTTTCGTTTTCAATCTGGCGCATACTCAGGTCACAATAACAAAACAGTTCTATTCCGCAGTACCGCACCATTATGAATGCCCATTCATGCCAGTGAAAACGCACGCATTTTACGTTTGCCTTTAAATTAAAGATTTAAATGCCCCCGCCGGTGACATCGGTATTACCGGTGTTGTCACACGTCGATTAACCGGTGAGAAAATATCCTCACCGTCACATCCTTACTTCATACAGCATCCGTTTGAACAAGAATAAAGTTCAAAATAAGCTTATATCAATGAAGTGGAGTCAATGCTATTTAATCAGTTTTATTTGGATAATCATGACACAATATAATATCGCGACTACATGAAAAGACTGTTTACTGTTATAAAAAAATGATTTGTGTGCTTTAGTGGAACTAAAGGTGGGAGAATAAACACGAAACGCTCTCGTGGTACTTTAATGGTATACTTCACAGTCATGTGGATTCAGCGCTGCATCAAGTCAGACAAAATTTCTAACCGGCAATTTCTAACTGTTTCAAGTCAGCCACCGATCGGTTTTCGCAGAGCTGCATGAAGTCGAGCAAGCCTATTGTTTGCACCACTCTGTCTTTGTCGGCACTACATTTCCCAGAATCCTCCTTGTCTCCACACCTGAACTCACTCCCTCAATTACCCTCCTGTTCTTCGTCTTCATCATCTGTTTCACCTGTGTTCAACTCCTCATTGTTCAATGGAATCTGTATTTATCCTTCTCCTCAGTTAGTCTTTGTCAGCTCTTGTGAATGTTACCTTGGTGTGTGTACCGTATGCCTGTACATGTTTGTTGTTTTGTGGTATTTAAAACAGAGATGAAAGAATTAACAGCCACAGTTGTATGTAAAACTCTCACCTGTAGATCAGCAACCTTTTTCATCAATGGTGGTTTATACAGTGCCTTCCATTTAGGTCCAACACCATCTATCAGACCTAAGCAAGCTCTGTATAAACAGTCTCCACACTAGATCTTTGGAACTACTCTTCAGATAGACATGATAGATGATGCTATAGAGTGGATAAAATCAGGTTGTTAATGACAAGAACTCGACCTCGAATGCTTCGCTTTTACTCCAGTTTACTCTGGCTGAAGAAATTATACCATATTGAACTATAACCTTTGTTAACATATCAATTTCCTGTTGCTTATCACCCATGGTGACTAAATCATCTGCATACGCAGATAACTTTAAAGGTATATTACACCCTGGTAAAATCACACCTTCTTAAAACCAATCTAAGTATATGTAATATTGGTTCAAAAGCAAGAGAATATAACATGCCAGAAAGTCTAAATGTCTAATTCCCGCTGGACCTGAAAAGGAACATTCAAAAACACCATTGATTTTTAAAACACTCTGAACATCACAATACAATGTTTTGATCTTGTTGATAACCAGAAGTAAACCCAAAAGCAAACATTGTTTGCCATAAATAATTGTGTTCGACACGATCAAAAGCTTTTTCCTGATCGATAGAAACAATTCCAATTTTAAGACCAAAAAGTTTAGAGATTTCTAACAAGTCTCATATGAGAATAATATTATCAGAAATCAGCCTGCCAGGGATGCAGTAGGTCTGATCAGGCAGTACTTTGGAGAGTAGCTTATAGTCAGCACAAAGCAGGGACACAGGTCCCTAGTTTTTATTTATTTTTTTTTTTTAATGAAAGGCTATCCTTCAGCACTGCCACAAGGTCTTCTCCAATTATAAACCAAAAAAAACAAAAACAAAAAAAAACAAAAAACAAAAAAAAAAAACGTTTTAACAAAAAATCAACAGGTCGACCATTTAGTCCAGGAGTTTTCTGCTCTGCATACTCTGCAAAGCTACATAAAATTCACCCAGAGAAATATCTGCTTACAGCACCACATTACTTTCTTGTTTAACCTGGGGAAGGCCAGAATAAAAACTCTGAGCTAACATGTGCTCTTATTGGTGTTCACATTTGTAAAAATCACAGTAAAAACTGACAGTATGCTTACGAATAGCAGCATGATCAGACAACATAATGTCCAGAGTCAGACATTAATCTATGTATATACCTCTTTTGACCATTTTTTTTTTCACTCCAATCCAAAATGAAAGTGTGATTGAACAGCAATTTCAACTACATTCTTAAAATGGGACCTAATAAGAGCTCCTTATGCTGATACCCCAAGCAGGTCCGTTAACAGAGACTTTTTGACCCCACGAGCTTCAAGATAACATGGATCCTTGTGGCCTAAAGTTCCATAAACGTTGTAATCATAATCATCCACTCTGAACTTGAACTCTAAATTTAAATCTTCATTGTTATTTTTAAGAATCATAAAAAAAAAACTGCCTTCTAAAAGAAATAACATCTCAAATGCAGAGATTTACAGCCCAGGCCAATTGTTTCAATCAGAGACATTAGCTGTCCATGTCTCGAAAGTTCCCTCTTACATTTCATTACTAATGGACGGAGGTACTTGTGATGGCATCATTTGAACCAAGATATCTTTGATCATTACACCTTGTTCAACAATTGTTGCAACTTTATCAAAGTTATCTACAAAAATCACAACTCCATTGTTTATCCTAGACGCAGATTTAACACTATCATATCTAACATCCCCTGACTGCCAAAGCACAATCCTCCATGGAAGAGTATATAGTTGGACAAAGTTTAAAAGCATGTCAAGACGTAAGCGTTTCCAGCCCCACTCCTTCAACACCGCGAACCGGCATGATTTTGGGGTGTCACCGCCACCAAGACAACTAATCCACTCAAACTACACCACTAATGATAACAAATATCTTAAATAAAATTAAAACAACATAGAAAAAAAAGACAAAAGATAGAAAAAAAACACCCTCCAATCTCGCATCCACAACTTCCATTCAAAGAGAAAGAGATGTTGCAATAATGAGACAGAAAAGGATGTGCTTCAATATTAGTTATTTATTTATTAATTAAATTTGTTTTAATTTATTAGTTTTTTTTCTGTTATTGACAGTAAACCTAATAAATAAAACACAAAGCCCTTTTAACAAGTTGGCCTATCAATAATTATTTATCTGTTATATTATGTGCGATATAATATCGAAATACCCTGCAGCAGGACTATCAATGTATTTATATATTCAGTTTAATTTTCTATTGATTATAGATAAGACAATATACTTTATGTATTACAATTAAATGGCATGATTCCATTGATTGTGAAGTTAAACATCGAAAATTGCAGATCAAGCGCATTGGGCATTTTTTGTTACAAATTACAAATTGATTTCAGTCAATTATTCGAAGTGATATTGAACTGTAATGTGGTCAAGACCTGTCTTGATCTACTTTAGCCATGCGTTCCCGGACATAATTGCACACTTTAAACGTTCGTCAACCAATCAGATTCAAGCATTCAATGGCCCTGTAGTATAAGATAACTAATGCACTGATAATCTTGAGTTAATTTATGACTCACAAAAAATAAACACAGCAAAAGTCAGTAGAACCCATTATAAAGCTGCAATGCTGTCTACACAGCAAAACTACAACAGCAAAAGAACCAAAACCCAGAATGACACAGATAGGTCATAACAGCGATTATGCAATATAACAGCAACATTTTTTTTTCTAATAATTCAACGGCTTGTCATCAATTAATCCTTACTTGTCTCTGTATTAGTTAAGTATTAATTAATACACGTTTGTGCAGATATATTGTGAACTGTTGCAATTTTACTTTTGGCTAAATCCACTTGTGGCATTGTGTTATTTCTTCTCGTCCACAGTTTTTTGTTGTTGTTATTTTTTACTGTTTTGTACATTTCCTTTGAGATGTCAGAGCTGTACCAGCCTTCAAACTAGATGTTCCAGGAAATTCTGTGAATGTTTTCTTATATTACAATTTTTTTTTTCGTTTTTTTCTGAAGATTAAATATTGTCTATATTGTATCACTCGTAGGTCATACAGTTCAATGTTCAGCTCTCTTATGAATGCACATGGTGTTTTATAACATATCCATCCGTTTCATAACATATTTCATTTAGGTATTTTGAAACTTGTATGCATTTTCTTCCTCAAAGTTGTTGACCGAATGGTTGTTTGTTCGATTGTATGTGTCAACCTTGGAGTTAGAACAGAGAGAGAACCACTGTGTCTCTGTGGTTTCAAAAGAGATGCTATTCTGCTAATGTCTGGATATCAGCAATTCTTGAGACTGTATTCAGTGAAAACACGATTTGAAAACCTTTGTCACGATGTTTGTCACGTTGACTGGTGTACTCAAAACAACTTTGATATGTTCCACTTTTCTTATTGCAGAAATAAACATCTACAGATGCTTAAGCTTTTGTTATATAACAAAACACTTTGATATGCTTTAGCACACACTTAGAGCAGAATAAAAAATGGTTTAACTTCCTTTAATGGTTTATAGAACAGTTTTTTTTATTTTTCCCCTACCATCTTTCTATTGTTATTTTGGAGAACAAAATGACAGTCAGAGTCTCATCTTTGTTGATAAGACTTATCTTTGATGATGCTTAGATGTATATTTATTATACTGCATCCCAAGTGGATTGTTAAAAAAAAAAATAGGACACATGAACAACGCACTAGAATATGAGGATATGAAAAGTATATTGACTCTTAGTCCATTTTTATAATGCTCAAACTTTTCAGAAAGTGAACACTTTGCCGAAGTTGCGTGATGCTGTTTCTCACAAGTCATTCCAGACTGGCTCCTGTTGTCTGTATGTGGTTATCATGTATTGACCAGGTAAAACATTGTGATTGCTAGGAAATACAGGCGCAATCAGGGAGAACACTTTTTCGACAACATGGACTTAATGCAACTTTTTTGTTTGTTTGGTGGGGGTTATGATGGAGAAGCATAATCGGCCATGCTTTCCCATCATCCATTGCTGTGTTCATAATAGCAGTAATCTGCCTTGATCATTTAAATGCAGCGACAAACAAATATGTATTTTTTTTTTAATCTTCCGGTAAAAGTAGTTTATTTCAGAATGGGTTATTTATCATAAAAAGGCATATTGTCCATGGATTGTAATGCCCCTTGTACAATATCTGGCACACACAGTTTTTGTGGTGCACTTAGTAGGAGGTGGTGAACGTTGTTGTGCACTACTTGTTTTTTAACCGCATGACACCTTATAGGGCGAGTGCGCTTTGGCAGTTTGCCTTGCCCCAAGAGCTACACTAGGATAGAAATACTGTAGCTGGAAGTTGACCAAAGCTTGTTTTTTTAAATGTGCATATTTATTATTTTACCCAGTATCCTGGGGGTTAGCTGTGGCAATATGTGATACTTGTTTACTGCCAGACATTTTGTAGCTGACATTATACAGAAAATTTGCTCAATTATACTGTACAATTTACAAAATTGCCGAAAACATGCACTTCAAGTTCAGTGCTTAAAAGGTACAATATGCAAGATATTTTTTTTTAATAAAATGTTCAAAAACCACTTGCACAGTGTGATTTATACTGCCATCTGCCCTGTACAGTGAAAACCGGGATTCATCCGTGAAGAGAACATCTCTTCAATGTCCCAGACGCCATTGAATGTGATCCTTTTCCCACTCAAGTCGGTTACAACGTTGAGGATGACAAGCATGCAAATGAGCTTCCCTGAGACGGCTTCTGACAGTTTGTGCAGATATTCTTTGTTTATGCAAACCGATTGTTGCAGGTCCTGGGCTGGTGTGGTTACACGTGGTCTGCGGTGTGAGGCCAGTTGCATGCGCTGCCAAATTCTCTGAAACACCTTTGGAAACGGATTATGGTGGAGAAATTAACATTCAATGGGCTATATGCAAGCATTTGATGCAAGGATACTCTTTAGTTTCCGGTTGGGGAGATTAAAGCGGAGGAAAATCGAGGAAAACGGGATTGTGGCAGAGTCTTCAAAATTTACTGTCCTCCCGTCTTTGAAACGAAACTTTCATACGTTTAGACGTGTGTGTATATATATATATATATATATATATATATATATATATATATATATGTGTGTTCATTTAATGTAATTTTAAAAAGAAGCATAAACACAACGAGGGGTGTCTGTTTTATCTGTTTTTGTGACTAACGTGTCTTTAGTATAACCATGGAGTATAAAATTCAATATAAATTCTCGGTATTGCATTGGACTCTACGATCGGCGGAAGTTATTGAGCATCCTTAGACCTTAACCGGAAATACCGCCGTGCATAGAGCCCATTCACGACCAACCGCTCTGGTGGACATTCCTGCAGTCAGCTTGAATGAATGTGTATGGGATGCTCTGGATTGGCATATACGACAGCGTGTTCCAGGTCCTGCCAATCCAGCAACTTCGCACAGCCAATGAAGATGGGTGGACCAACATTCCACAGGCCTCAATCAACAATTTTTTTCTTCCCCCAGACCCCGCCAATGGGCTATATGCACGCATAAATTCAGCATTTGACGCAAGGATCCTCTTCAGTTTCCGATGGGGACATTTAAAGCGGAGGAAATCCGAGGGAAACGGGATTATGGCAGAGTCTTCCGAATTTACTGTCTTCCCGTCTTTGAAACGAAACTTTAATACGTTTAGATGTAATTATATATAGTTATGTTTATTTAATATAATTTTAAAAAGAAGCATAAACACATTGAGGATTGTCTGTTTTGTCTGTTTTTGTGACTATTGTTTGTTTAGGATAACCATAGAGTATAAAATCCAATATAAATTATCGGCATAGCATTGGACTCTATACGATCGAAACTTCACAAAAGCTCACTGAGATGATACAGATGGGAAAATAAATAGTAGAGTTATCGCACCATTCTTTTAGAGAAAACTAAACTGTTAGAAACAGGATCATTTTATTTAGCAAAATATCTCCCCATCACTGAGGCATCCAGGTCGCATTCAGTCACCATATGTTTGGTCTAAAACGCAACAGCTCTCCTTTTTTCCCGCAGGACAGCAAATGTGAGTACATTATCTTTGCAGTACTGTGCTATGAAGAATGTGCAAAGTAACATATTTTAGCAACAGTGTAAAAGTGAATAGCACATAACAGGCATAATAGCAATAAACATGAATATCTATTGGAACAACATGGATCACATGACTAAACTTATGTCATCGTTTTGAAATACCTCCGGCTTCACTGTCCACACTACAACGCGAAAATGGTGATTTTAAATTTATCCACTTTGGAGAGCGTTTTCCAAAAGATACGTTTTCGTTGACTTAAAATGGCGTCTCAGTGTGGACGGAAGGCCAAAACGGAGAGAAAAATATACGTTTTCAAACGAAAACGTATTAGTGTGGACATGGCCTTATTGTGGCCAGCCTAAGGCACACCTGTGCAATAATCATGCTGTCTAATCAGCATCTTGATTTGCCACACCTGTGAGGATCGATTATCTTGGTGAAGTAGAAGTGCTCACTAACACAGATTTAGACAGATTTCCGAAAAATATTTAAGAGAAATAGGCCTTTTGTACATAGTTCAGCTCATGAAATGGTGACAAAAACAAAAGTGTTGCATTTATAATTTTGTTCAGTACATGATGTTACTTGAAAGCATTATAGCCTTCCTGCCAAACTTCCATGGTAACAGTTAGTGTTACTACAGTTAATCCATGGTGAATGTTGCTGATCTGTGGACACTGGATAGTTCATTCCTGTCACAATGTTTTTTTTTTTTGTTTTTTTGTTTTTTCCTGGTTTCCACGTCAGTGCTATTAGATCCGTTAATAATGGAGAAATGTGAATGTTTCTCACGAGATCTCGCAGCGATGTTATTACTTAAGTCAGTGACGAATTCAAATGTTTTCTTTACTGGATTTGGCTGTGTAGTAACAGTGCTGCTTGATTAAGATCAGCTCGCGCTGCATTGGTCCAAACTGATAAACAGTCCATCAACCACACAATAACGAGCAAGCCAGCTTTGTTCCGCTTACATTATGAGCACACACATACATTTGAAATCAAATAACAAAATTTTGTTCGACAGGAAAAATGGTCCAACGAACTGTTCGGTTCAAAAACCGAAAACCGAACCGAAAGCCTCTCGTACCGAACGGTTTAATAATAATACGTGTATTGTTACACCCCTAATATATATATACTCATTTGCGGCTGTTTCAATACCTACGTGTAGTGGGCCTTTATACGTAAACCACCAATGAGGGATTTACACATATCTATGATACAGTATCTCGCACGCCACTGTTGTGTCGTTCAGTCATCATGGATGATTAGCGATTATTGATTGGTGCAAAAACAAAACAAAAAAAAACAAAACAAAAAAAACAACATGGACTGAGGCAAGTAGACACTGGAAAAAGCAGAGAAATAAATAAGGATAATTGTTTATTTATTTATTTTTATTTGTAGAAATAAGACAAAAGGGACAATACATATAAATGAACATTTTTCACAAATGTAAATATGCCAGATTATAGCCATAGGCTAATTTGCTTCTGCAGACCCCCAGGCAGGTAGATGTTACACATAAATACATACAGACACACTATTATGTGGGTTGTGTAATAGGAGTTAGTATTGCATGGGTTGTGTTAAAGGGGTCAGTGTAATATGGCTTGTCCTAATATGTTGTGATCACTGTTACTGTCCTTGCTTGTCTGTATATAGCCTGTCTAGAGGCTTTCTTCTCTGTATAGAGGCTTTGTTTGTAGAAATGCTATATTTATATTGATTCAACCAGGTGCTGAAAGCATTCTTTAGAAATGTTGGCCCATATTGATAGGATAGCATCTTGAAGTTGATGGAGATTTGTGGGATGCACATCCAGGCCACAAAGGTCCTACTCCACCACATCCCAAAGATACTCTATTCTAAACATGCTCACATTTGAGTGTCCCTCAACCATACTTTTAAACGGCTAAAAGTAGGAAAACTTGGTTTTCCTATTTTCCGTGGTTTCCCTCACTGATTGAGGAATAGTATTCCAGGAGCTCATCCCCTGGTTTCACTCGTTCTGTGAAAAGGCGGTCCGCCTAAACGCCAATTCACAGTCACATCTCATAGTGGTTCTAGTTACTTGAGACCCGACAGCACTGATAGACTTTTGTTTAATAAAAACACTCAATGGTGAAGGCGCCAGACCATGTGTATAACCTTATAGATTAAACAGGCTGATTTAAATCATTTGAAATTCGCAAAATGTAAAAACTTATATTTATCTTGAATATTACAATGATGATATGATGGTTTCTTATCTAATATTTTCAATGCTCTTTTGTAGCATACTTCATTATCGGTGTGGCGTTTTCGAGATGGAGAGCTTTGGGACAAACTTGGACTCGACACTTTTGACATTTCGTCTACATCCAACGCAATGGCACCCTTTAGCGTCAATATGAGACGCAGCTATATATATAAACCTACCTATAACCAAACAAAGCTCTGTGCGTGTTATATTGACGCTAAAGGGTCTAAACCTACCCATAACTGAACAAAGCTCTGTGCTTGTTATATTGACGCTAAAGGCTGCCACGTGCGTTGGATTTAGACGAAATGTCAAAAGCGTCACTATATGACGCCCTAGGATGAGAATGTGTTGGCTCAAACGTACAGGTAATTCAAAAAGCAATTTATTACCTCACCTGTGAACATGATTTGTGAATTCCATATATATCTGGATGGTAAAAACGACATTTCCAATCATTCCACTCTCCTTCATAGCATCATCAAGCTTATAAATGCGGTCACACAAACATCATTTGATGACTTGCAGCTGAATATACTCTCATATTGTTCACTGCCAGAGCTTAAATAATAAAACATGGCTCTTAAGGTTACCAGGGACCGCTGCGTTGCCCTTATAAACAATTAATTGTATGACTGGTTATTGGGTATAACTTTTAATGCAATTGTGAGAAATTATGTATTAAGCCAATCTTGCTCTGAGAGAAAGATGAGGGAGTTCAAGGGCTTTTAAAGAAAAAATCATGAGACTTTAAATGCTATAAATAAAGTCCATTTCCAAAATTGTCCATAACAGAATATGATTCATTCTCGGTGTCAAGCAAGGCAAGATGCATTTGAGCATGATTATTTATAAAATGGATATGGTCCAATTTTCATTATATGAAGGGCTATTGTTTAAACACAATCATTTAGCCTGTCATATGTAGAAGCTTTGTTTGTAGAAATGCTAAAGATAGATAGATAGATAGATAGATAGATAGATAGATAGATAGATAGATAGATAGATAGATAGATAGATAGATAGATAGATAGATAGATAGATAGATAGATAGATAGATAGATAGATAGATAGATAGATAGATAGATAGATAGATAGATAGACAGTTGTTGGAGATTTGTGGGATGGACATCCAGGCCATGTAGCTCCCGTTCCACCACACATAAAGATGCTCTATTGGGTTGAGATTTGGTGACTGTGGGGGCCATTTTAGTACAGTGAACTCATTGTCTGTTCAAGAAACCAATTTGAAATGTTTGAGCTTTGTGACATGGTGAATTATCCTGCTGGAAGTAGCCATCAGAGGATGGGTACATGGTGGCCATAAAGGGATGGACATGGTCAGAAACAATGCTCAGGTTGGCCGTTGCATTTAAACGATGCCCAATTGGCACTAAGGGGTCTAAAGTGTGCCAAGAAAACACCCCCCACACCATTACACCACCACTAGAAGCCTGCACAGTGGTTACAAGGCATGATCGATCCATGTTCTCATTCTGTTTACTCTACCATCTGAATGTCTCAACAGAAATCGAGACTCATCAGACCAGGTAACTTTTTTCCAGTCTTTAACTGTCCAATTTTGGTGAGCTCTTGCAAATTGTAGCCTCTTTTTCCTATTTGTAGTGGAGATGAGTGGTACCCGGTGGGTTCTTCAGCTGTTGTAGCCCATCCGCCTCAAGCTTGTGCGTGTTGTGGCTTCACAAATGCTTTGATGCATACCTCGATTGTAACAAGTGGTTATTTCAGTCAAAGTTGCTCTTCTATCAGCTTGAATCAGTCGGCCCATTCTTCTCTGACCTCTAGCATCAACAAGGCATTTTCGCCCACAGGACTGCCGCATATGATGTTGTCTTTGTAAACCCTAGAAATGGTTGTGTGTGAAAATCCCAGTAACTGAGCAGATCCCTAAATGCACTGAAGCAACTGCCATGTGATTGGTTGATTAGATTGCATTATGGGAAATCAAACAGGTGTTCCTAAAAATCATAATATGAAAACTTTGTCAATTTGACAATATCTTATCAATGGAGCTGGCATCAGAAATGCTGCTTTCATGATTAAAGGGTATAGCGTAGGAAAAATGGTTACCTTGAATTTTACCTTAATACATTTTAAAAAGCATTTGTGTGTTTTGTTCAATGACCAAAGAATTGCAGTCTTGAATTGCAGTCTTTACACAACTACTCCACTTGCTCTATCAACAAGTCTGACATTGAACACCTTACAAACGTTTGGCCTCTATGACAGTAATTAAGCTCCTGGCCTTCATGTAATTGGATGAACTTTTACAAACCCAAGTAAACAGTGCTTTTTAATCCATTACGTTGTTTTTTATAGTTGCAAGAACTTTTCCTTGCTCTGGGAATTTTGCATATTGATTTAAATCAAGGGAATAAAAGATAACATAATTGGTATCTTCTTTGGAACTGACAACATTTTTTGAGGACTCGGAATATTCTTCTAAGGGATAATCAAATGGGGATTTTTTTTTTTTTTTTTTTTACAGTTTTCTAAGCTTCCTTTTTGCTTGTTTATGAATGTGCTGCCTTTTACGTTTTGGCTCAGCAATTTTATGTTCACCATTTTGGCACAAACCTCTCGACCTGTCATGACAGTGAGTAGCGGACTTAAAAACGCTAGTAAACAGACTCTTATAACTCTTTATAGGATCAATATCGGCATGGCGATTTCAGGATGCAGAGAGCTTTGCGACAAACTTGAACTTGACAGACCGCTCTCGCATGTGTTTTAATAGACAGATAAGTGATATATTATTTATTTTACACATAGTTTTATTGCACTTTTTTGTACCTCAGTAAAAAAAAAAAAAAATTATCAATTCTGGTGACTATGGCAGTGAAATTAAATACAGTATGGAGTGTTCAAAAATATATAGCCATTACTTGCAAATCCTGCGGGTTTGTTCAAATTTACTTTTAGTTTGATTGTTTTTGTACTAAATTCAATCTCTTCATCGCATAAAGTGATTGTGTCTCCTCAGAAAATTTGGAGTAAACCGTTAAATTCATATAGGTTAGTTTTACGAATTCTTTATGAACTTTTTGAAGCGTCAAAGTGGTAGTTGCACAGACTGTCCATGCAAGGAGGGACAGAAAGCTCTCAGATTTCATCAAAAATATATTCATTTGTATTCCAAAGATGAACGAAAGTCTCACGGGGTTGAAACGACTGAGACTGATTGAATAATGACAGAATTTTCATTTTGTGAACTGTCCCTTTAATATCAATTTGAAACATAATCCCAGGTTGCTATGGTCATGCAGGTTTATATACGCATTTAAACCGTGGCCATACAAATAAATGTTGTCAAGGAGTCATGGTCATGAGGAAAATATGTCTTTTCCTCAACATCAGATCTTGAAGCCATGACTTCACATTTCATGGCCACGACATATCACGTTCCTTTGAGTTGTGATGTGAATTAAAAGGCTTGTGGCCATGCCAAAACAAGGTGACATGTCCTAGTTGTCTATAAGATAAGAAGCATATCATATGATTCATCTCTCTTTTTTTCAGTGCATCAAACAGCGTTTTCACATTCTAAAGCATCAGCCCCAAATTACCTTTGGACACAGGCTTTTCCGGTGTCGTTGAGTGGCAATGAGGGCCGTTTAGCACATTGTGTCTCCAAGGCCACTGGAAGAAGTATAATTGAGAAATCAGCAGGCCCCTTCACTTTCCACAAAGTAATTCGCTTACATACTGCGTTCCCACCCCAATCACCAGCTTAACAGCTTAGCTGTATTTGTACTTGAAGATTGTATGTCTAGTGGCACCCTCTTCTTATCCTGGCAGGGGCTGCTTGCGAAAATGGCAAACTTTCAGTTTGGCAGGAAGAAAGTATTGATTTATTTGTGCTATTATTTTGTCTTTGAAGTTGAATGAATACAGATGTTATGCTAGAGGACTATTTTGCAGTGTAATCTTGGAGAGGACAGTCAGCCTATACTTTTGCCTATTTGTCTGTTCACATTTTTGAGAGTAAACTCTTGTCAAATTTTCTCCACCATGGCATTTTTTTTTTTTTTTTTACTTCTTTCAGTGGGTGTACAGTATTTGGAATAATTGATGGACATGAAAGGGGATCGATTTTACATGTTCACGTCCTTGCGAGAGAATCTTAGAGATGATTACAAACAAGCGGAGGACTGTTAATTAACAATGTCCATTTGTTACTGCACTACAGGTAATGTGCGCACATTATACAATGACATTCAAGAAGGTTGATGCTTGGAAATAAATGTCTGTAAGAACAAAAAAAAATGTTCAAGAAGCATACTGTTGCTATGGTTACCTCAGGTGAACAATTTATCTCTGAATTCCTATTTACTACAAGGTGAAATACAAGACCTGGCTAACTTTGTTATCCAACCTCGGGGTAACTTTAAACAAACATTTAAAATCACGGTTGAAGCAAAAGTATACTCTTATAGAATAGTGATGTTTAGTAATGATGTACAATGTTTAGAGACTTTTTTTATATACATATTTGGACATTTAATTGTGCATTACTATTTTAGATTACATTTTTTTTAATCAATGCTCACCTTGAATCTCAAAAAAAAAAACAACAACAAAAAAAAAACAACAACAACGAATCATTAAATAACCCCGGTTTATGCAATCTTTAGCAGATCTAAAGAATATATATATATATATATATTGTTTCATACTGTACTTATGTTGTTGTATACCTAAATTATGTTGATTTATGTTGTTGTATACCTAAATTAACTCCATTTTAAAACTGTTAAAATTATATTTTTTAATGTTTTATTTCAGACTTAAAAATTGCAATGTTATATGTAATTGTTTTTACATTAAATTAATACATGCATGCAAGGGTTTTGTGCTCATGAGTGCCTGAGCTTTCATTAGGTCAATGCACAACTTGTGCAGCATACTGTATGTCTGAAACAATGTTATCAATTAGTCTAACAATTATCTCCTCATTCACAGCAACCGCTTCGCCTAGGGGCATTTCCTCCATGAAGGCAAGGGAGGCAGTGTCTCCAGTGTCAAAAAAATAAATAAAAAATGAAGGCCTAAATGACAATGATGGCGTTAAAGGAAAGACTAAATACAAAGTAAGAAAATAACTCAACCACTTATATCACACTTTATTTTATGTCAAAATCAAACTTGAAATGGCCTGAAAACATGATGATTGTGTTTGTTTTTTTAAATCAAAGGTATATCTTTGTGCCTGTGTTCGTGCAGTGTTTACAAGCTTGATGACTGCTAAAAATAAGTTGATTATAAAAGTTGAGTAAAACTTGAGAAGAAAAGCACTGACATAGGATAGCATCTTGTAGTTAATGGAGATTTGTGGGATGCACATCCAGGGCACGAAGCCCCCGTTCCACCACATCCCAAAGATGCTCTATTGGGTTGAGATCTGCTGACTGTGGGGGCCATTTTAGGACGGTGAACTCATTTTCATGTTCAAGAAACCAATTTGTAATGATTCGGGCTTTGTGACATGATGCATTATATTGCTGGAAGTATAGCCATCAGAGGATGCAATGCTCAGAAACAATGCTCAGGTAGGCCGTGGCATTTAAATGATGTGTGCCAAGAAAACACCCTCCACACCATTACACCACCACCACCAGCCTGCACAGTGGTAACAAGGCATGATGGATCCATGTTCTCAGGAGACTCATGAGACCAGGCAACATTTTTTCCATCTTCAACTCTCCAATTTTGGTGAGCTCTTGCAAATTGTAGCCTCTTTTTCCTGTTTGTAGTGGAGATGAGTGGTACCCGGTGGCATCTTCTGCTGTTGTAGCCCATCCGCCTCAAGGTTGTGCATGTTGTGGCTTCACAAATACTTTGCTGCATAGCTCGGTTGAAGATGACTCCTTAATGTTTTCGAAGATCTGTTTTGTATTGTTTTAGAAAGCATTTGTAAAAATAGATTCGATAAAAAAAAAAAAAAAACACAGAAAGCTAAAATTGTTGTATGTGATGGTCTCTTGGTGAAGGATCTGGGCCAACAGGTTCAGTTTCTAATAGGGGTGACCTGAGCTAGTGAGATTTGGAGATCTCAATCTCAATCTGTGCCATTAACACAGAGGCATTTAACCCCATGTTGCTCCAGGTGGACTGTCCATGCAATTGCAGGACAGTAAATCACTTTGAATGAAAAAGTGTGTGATAAAATCCCAAGTGCTGACTGACTAATTTGAATTAATTTATCTAATGAAAAACAAGACCATCAACATGATATTTATTGCACAAACAAGGTTTTTACATGAGTCAGCAGGTATCAATTCATATGCCGGATCTTGCATTCTGCTTGTGAAGGCATTTATAATATTGCTGGATACTTGAAATAACAGGTGTAAAAGAAGATCAAATAAAAGTCGTTTCAATGACACAAACCTCACAAGCAAATGGAATCTGGCAGTCTTCCATGATGTGCTGCTGTAGCTTCAGTCTGGCCTCAGTCCCCTCACATGTGATCCCAGTTAATCAACCTCAGCCGGGGGTGCTTCATTAGCGGCATACCTTCAAACTTGTAAATTGCTGTGTTTTCAAAGTTAACACCCTCTCGGTTGTGATGAAAGATTTCAGGCGGTTTCTGTAGACCCATAGCTGATCTTTGAGTGCTTTTAGTTTTAATACTGATCACATAAAATGTCCATTTATACATTCAAATGTTCCAAGTGACATACTGGACATATAGTTTAAAACAAAAAGGGCAAATGTCAGTGACCCTTTTTTCATGATGTGGTTGAAGCAAGGTGAAAGCAGGATCCACATGCAGCACACTTTATTCAATAAACTGAAAACTACACATAGACTCAGAACAGGGCATCCAACGTCAACAGTAACGGGCTCAAATACAAGGCCAAACAAGCTAAACAAGATAATGTTATAATGTTCGTGGTATACATGAACACAAACGAGGAGCGGGAACACTGTGAACAGGACTGACCCAAAATCACATAGACAGGGGGAACACATACAGACATTACAACGCCTGTATTATTTCCCACGTTATGCATTTTTAAAATACCTGACTCAGATTTGCAGCAAGTGCCCCATCTTCCATAATAAATAAATAAATAATAATAATAAATAAAATAAAATAAATTGGTTCATAGAACTTACGTAAATGGTTTGGCTGAATTAAAAATGTCATATAAGCAAATGGCAAAAAATAGCAAATGGATGAGCAATGAAATCATATCAACCATTGCATTCTGGGAAGAGGACGAATCGGACTGAATCACAAAACATTTTTACCCCTTTTGATTACTGCTATATTATAGTATATACACATTAAATGTTTGAATAACAGGGAAGGTTATATAGCATTGTCACACATTAATAATAAATATGGATCCATAATTCACAAATCATTCATCTCTGTAATTAAAATTACATGACAGTCACACTAACATTCGGCATTGTACTCGTATTACAGACTGTATTTGCGGTTTTGCAGTATTTCTATGTCTGTGTAGAGAATGCAGGGGAAAAAAAAGACAAACGAGAAAGTCTCAAGAGAATGTCTTGGAAAGTCTCAAAAGAAACAAGAGGTTTTGAATATTAAAATTCTTGTTTTAAATCATTTCAAACACCAATTCAAAGACACTCTGCCTTGGAAAGAGGTTATTTTGCTGTTTCCTTTGGACACTTGTAGTTCAACATTAGTACAAACTAGCTGGATTTTTACCATGGGATTTAATACTACTACTAATAATAATAATTTCAAAACAGTAAATATCTGCACAGATGCACATTTCATTTTCTGAAGGCAAGTGAAATATTTATTGTAATCTGGGAAAGCGCAGCTGTGCATCATATTTTAATGTGATACATCAGGGAGCTATTCTCCCTATGCATTTCTGCTTTCCGCATAAGGGCACATCCACAGTCAATCATAGGATTTATGACTGCTGGGGAAGAAAAGAACGGTTGTAAAATTATGGTAGGCTTTGCACTATATGGTCATGAAATGTGCATGTAATCAGAATTTGGATATATGCACTGCATAACAATCGCTGGTCGACAATGCTGGAGTTTCTAAACAAAATGCAAATGATTGAATAACAATACACACTTTCCACCATTGCACTGGTTTCTTTCTTTCTTTCTTTTTCTTCTGAGGAACACCTGGAAAAGGTGAGAATTAGAAAGTCGAGACAGGACACTCACAGTTGTGAGTTGTAGGCTGAATGGTGACTCAACAACAGTGAGATATTGCCTTTAGGCTCATTTGAATGAACAGCTGGTGGGTTAATGAACAGAAAACAACATGTCAAAGGGTTCCCATGACTCCACCAGAGATGTATATGAAGATTTTTAGACAGAAAAAAAATAATAATAATGATGGCAATGCTTCATTAATTGAATTTTACGCCTGTGTGACTTTTGTACATCAATATATGTGTATAAACATCATATGAAGTAAAATTCTTGTATTTAATGTGTTGTCTGCAGACCACAGTTCAATTGTGTACAAATGTTGTGCATGTTTTGATATTCATGCTATTAAATATTGAATATGTTGCCCATGCTTCACTCAAATCACATTAAAACTCCACAAACAGTTGAAAGAATTAAATGGTGCTAAACTTATTTTTAAAAGCATCCCTAATCCATCTGCAGGGACATTCATATACAGACTCAAAAATAAACCACAGAGAGTGATGTTACTCCTATGAGGAAGGATATGCTAGAGATCCTTAGTGCCATTTGGCAAGATGATGAAAAATCCTTCCCTGTACTCCACAGCACTTTCCAATTACTCTTCTTCACACACTAGAAATCTTGGCTGTCACTCAGGGTGACTTGGTTCTGACTGTAATCCCTCTGTCCAGCCCTTACTGGGGACTTTTTGATTAGCCAATTAAACTGTGGTCTCCGTGACATTTTAAGACCAATGGCATTTATTTCTATTTTAAACATATAGCCAGGCTACCAATCAAACACTTACTGAAACAGCACAATCTTATTGATGTTTTAAAGATGTAACCACAAACAACATTTTGTTTAACTTCAAAAAGTAGAAATTAACAACTTTAGGTTAAATATTCTTCCCTTTTTTTAATCAAGTCATTACCAAGTTTTTTTTTTTTTTTTTTTAAGAAATTGCAATTAACACAATATAAAACTCCTAATAAAAACATGCACACAACTTATCTGTGTTTGAGAGTATGAGACAGTCTGTGTATTTCAGTGAGAGCCAGTAGATAATGACAAGTGACTTTCTAATTGAGTGAATCACTGAAAAATTAATTTAACCGATTAATTCAAAAGCGCTGAGTCGTTCAAGACAAAACAAGTGATTGTATTCATCAGTGAGTCATTGAATAATACACTCAAATTCATTCAATTGAGCTGATTAATTCAGAAACAATACAAACACTATTAGGTTTGCACTGTACAAATTGCAATTTTATTTCTCACTGTACCAATATATATATATATATATATATATATATATATATATATATATATATATTAGGGCTGTGCAAAAATTAATTGCGATTAATCGCATCCAAAATAAAAGTCTGTGTTTACATAATATATCTGTGTGTGCTGTATATAATTATTTTGTATATATAAATATGCATGCATGTATATAAGAATTATTTGCGTTTAAATTCTGTATATATATATATATATATATATATATATATAGACCATTTTGCAAGATGTAAACAACATTGGTCCAGAAACACTTCCTGTTTCAGTTTGTAACTGTTTTATTTATTTCACATGTTGTATTTTATCCCAGCTTTCATGTAGTGTTAACCCTCCTCTTATCCTTGGGGTCAATTTGACCCCATTCAATGTTTAACGTCTGTAAAAACATAATTTATTTTTTATTTTTTTGCTTCAAATTGAATGACTTTTCCTAATTTAATGGGGACAACTCTGTAAACATAAAATTAACCTGCTAATATTTTTTTCAAAGTCCTGTACAAATTTTGTAGCATCGGTGTTCCTTGGGGTCAATTTGACCCCAGGCTCTTTTAGTTGTATAATAAAACAGAAGAAATATTAAAATTTCACACACATTTGTTTTGGTTGTTATATTGAGGTCATTATAACATGTTATAATTTGAATTTATAATGTTCATTGTAATTTTACATATTCAATATCATTTTCAAAAAACGTCCCTCTGTTTTAGGGCTCTAACCAAACATAACCATATCTGTAATATTGCGAGAACTACTAGTAGTTCACATGACATGTGACATAATTCTCAAGAACTAATAATTCTTTCCTGTGTATTGGGGAGGGGAAAACATCATTTTTGTGAGAAATTTGATGTTTCCCATGCCATGGGGGAGGAGAAAACATAATTTTTGTGAGATTGACCCCAAACATAACTCGTGTTACTATCCTTGATAAAATAAATAGTTTTTCTTTCCAAATGTCATAGATTGCATAAATCTATACTTAGAAACATTATAAAACAAATAAAACCCCAGATGTATTTATACTTTTCCAATTTTAGGTCAAATCAGTAAGATTTTATGTTGATTTGTAAATTTGTCCATAGTCGTGCAATGGGTATTCTGGATGTATAAGGGGTTAGGTGGGGTTAGGTGGGGTGGGGAGGGGGGTGGTGGGTGGATGTCAACTTAAAACGTTACTTAAGTAATCAACAAAGACATACATTAACTGAGACAAACCTTTGTAAAAAAAATAAACATATTGTGGAGGTTTAAATTACTGGGGTCAAATTGACCCCAGAGGGTAAAAAGTGTTATCAGATTTGAGGATAACAGGAGGGTTAAAAAACTGAAACAGGAAGTGCTTCTGGACCAGTGTTGTTTACATCTTGCAAAATGGTCTATACAGTACATACACACACACGCGCACACACACACACACACACACACACACACACACACACACACACACATATATATATAGTAATAGTAATTTCAATAGCAATGTTATTGAACGCATATTTTTCATCTTGTTCAGTTGCTCATGCGAATTCACCATATTGACCGTATGGCTTTTGTTATATTGCAAGTTATCCAAATTGTTCCTATGTGTTACTGAGCTATCCATGAACTATGGATCGATTCAGCAGAATGTGAAAGATTCTGCTTCCAAAACTTGGATGTCCATCAGGTCACAGCTGGATAACTCGGATAGCTTCTTCCCACTCCATAGACTTCTATATACAACACTGCACATTTGGTGCCTTAATTTGACAGCCAACTCCCCTCTGCTGGGTTCTTTGTTACTTTTAGTTGGTGGTTTAAGTTGTGAGATTCAATCAATTGTATCACTTGACTTAAAGAACATGCTGACAGACTGTAGCACGACACAACACTGGTAGGAAACCAGTGACATTTTTTTTCTGCACCATAGCAGAGTCATAAGAACATCAAATTCAATCCTCTTGGTCCAGTGTTGTTTGATTGAGCTTTAAAGCTGCACGAAGCACAGGTCTTTCCAAAACCGCACACCGTTGGTGTCCAAGTGCTTCCCATCTTAGCCAGCCGTGACATGTGGTTGACTCTAAACTGCTCGGCCCTGCTTCAGTGGGCACCAGTGAAGTGGGTATGCAGGGACAGCTCGAACACTCAGCCAAATCCTTAATCTCACCTGGGAAAAGGTCAGTTTGAATCGTAGAGGAGATCCCCTCCCCCAACAAACAAACAGACAGAAAACCGTTCCACATTTTCATTTCATCTACATTTTGCTTGTGGAATAGCCTATGGTCAGGAGTTAGTGACCATGATGCCACTGCAGTTAGCATAATGTAAATGGGTTCTGTTTCAGACAAAAAATATATGATTGGCTCTCACAGACTGTTAAATCATTTTCACGTTTGCTGAGCGTGTTTGTCATTCTTATCACTTGCAGGGTTCAGGGAGAGGTACCGGGGGCAAATGAAGGGCAGATGAGCATGTATGCGTCAGAGACTTGTCATGTTTTCATTACCTTGACAGATGATCCGTAGTCTCCTGAATTGTTTGGTAATACAAAGCAAATCGCCTGCATTATTAGATCACCGGACACATTCTCTTTCAGATATTGAAGTTGTATAAAACATCTGTGTCACTGAGACGCAGATGTGATTCCTGCTTGGTTTGAATTTAAAGGAATACTTCATCCAAAAAAATGAAAAGTTGTCATTATTTATACACCAGAGTGTCATTTCAAACCTGTATGCATTTTCTTCTTTCTCTTCTTCTTCATCACACAATTCGCATAGCGACCAATATGTCAAATCATGAAATAGAGCACCACAAATATTTGATTTACTTATTACTTTTTTCATTTTAATATAGTGAAGAATGGTCTACTTTTCATGTAGAAAAAATACAAAATCACGCATGTGTGTTTCCATTATATCACAACTTCTGCGTGCACAAATTAAAATTGCAATTGCAAATACAATTGAATATTGTTTAATGTCATTCAAAAGCCTCAGTGCCAGACACAAGTCAAACGAGCACAGGAAAGCTACAGGTACAGATATATGGGATTGTGAACGAGTTATTATAACATGATTAAATATGGAGGCAATTAAAGCATGCAGAGTCAAAACATGCATGTATTTATTTGTTAATGTGTCAGGTTTAACAGCATGCCTCTCAAATGTAAGGGCTAAAATACAGCCTAAAATATACGGTTACATTGATTGTCCTGTTACAGTGCAATTATATTTAAATATAGTACTGAGTAATATTAATTAACTATTCTTGCTATAAGGTTAGGGTTTGGTTTAGAATTAGATGCATCGTGCATGCTATTATGCCTAGCTATTGATGTGTAACAAGGACACATTAAAATAGTGTTACACAAATGAAATTTACATTTAAATGCATAAATAAGTAATTTTGGGAATTTAAAAAAAATTGACAATTCAAAATTACATTTTGTGTGTATATATATATATATATATATATATATATATATATATATATATATATATATATACATTTATTTTGTATGTACATATATTTAAATTTAGGTATAGGCTATGGAACTGCTGTAAAGCGATCTCATATGTAACGAGATAAATTACGGGATCATCATCAACAGCAAAAAAAATCAAAATGGCCTGATGTCATAGGACTGTGAAGCATTCGGGGTGTTGATGTCTACTTCATGTTTTGATCATTCTTTTGAATTTGATCTGATGGTAATCTTTGACAAAAACGAGATTTTCTCTGCTTTTAGCTCAAAATGTTTTTTCTATAATTTTTATTTTATTTTTTATGAAACTTACACACATTAAAAAATCCATTTGGCTAGAATAATTTATTTATTTACTTTTTTTTAAAAAAGAATTTAAAACACTACTAATTGAATAACACTGTTCAATGTAACCTTTATTGAATCTTAAAATAATTAAGAACAAAAAATATTAAAATAAATCTTAAACCATTTTTCCCATATTTACATTATGCCTACATTTTAAATGTTGATATTTTTTTTTTCATATATATATATATATATATATATATATATATATATATATGGTTGTTTATCAATTATCAATGTCAAGTTATCAGTGTCGGTTAGAATTGTAATATTAGTGCATTCCTACAAATAATCAAAGCATTCTCATCCCAAGGCATCTCATTTTGCCAAAGCATAGACATCCAACACACATGGCACTCTTTAGCATCAATATAACACGCTTCGTTTATGGGTAGGTTTATGTCTGGGGTAGGGTTAGGGTCAGACCACTAAGAGCCGCCTTCTGGCCCATACTGCATATATCTGCATTTCATAATGACGGTCCCATGTACGTTGGATGTATACGCTTTGGCAAAAGCGTCGTATATGACACCTTGAGATGAGAACGGGCTGAAATAATGTCATTTTGGCTGAACCATTTCTTTAGCACCTATACACAAAAGGTGAATCTGAATCATTTAAAATTAATAATAACAAAAATAGTAGTTAAAGATTTCAGGTTCAACAGTACAATCTGTTGTCTGTGTTCCTAAACCCAGATAAAACCAATGTATGAGAGTAGTGACTTTCAGCCAATGAGAAAAGCTCAAAAATCAGCATGTGTGTGGCAGGGATATAATGGATGATATGATTGTTTGCCTGACATGGGCCAAGGTTTACTGAGCTCTTGTCTCGTCTGCCAGCGCTGAGGCAACCACTGAATTTATAATTAACTGGTGAGAAAATGTGGTCATTTTTCTATTAGAAGAGACATCTTGTCAATTACAATCCTCACAAAGACAGTCGCAGCACTTCCTGTTGGAGGAAAGGTCAATAGCTGAGCATAATGAAAAATTGACTTAAAGCGGGAAAGAGATGACTTTTTTTTTTTCTGGATGGAGAACTAAATGTAATTTTTTTCCTCCATATCATTTTCGCTCTCTTTTCAAAGTGTTATACAATCAGCTCTTAATAAAGTACTGTTGTGGAGGGCAGTCTGTCAAGCAAAATTGAGTTTTAATGGAGAAATGACAGAAGCGGTGGCCTTATGAGTGACATTTATAAGTAAAGACAGCCGCAGGACTAATGGCCTCTGAAATTTTCAGGACAGAGAAAAATCAGCTTCTCACTCTATAACAGAGAAGATGTAGCCCTTACAGCATTATGAATGAAATGTGCAGTAAATGGGTTCTGATCTCTGAAGAGATTCAGGGTTGTATCTTCAACTGGTCTAATTGATGGTAAAACGTGTGCCACTAAACGTGAGAGGATCCCATTTTTGATTAACACTCCTCCAGGCCAGCCAAAGCATAAATCAAATGGTTTGTAATTAACAAAAAAGTTCTGTAACTGAGAAAATGTGGCTTTTTTAGTACCAATTAACTGTGCCTTGATGGGCAAAGTGTGACAAAATTAAACAACAATGTCAGGATCATAAAAATACCTAATTAAATTGTGGAATGTTTGCTGTTGAGACATATAAATATTAGAACTTAGACAAAAGAGGGAAAACCTTGATAGAAATATGAATAAAAAGGATTGTGAATGGTGCAAGGTACTGGTAAATGAAGACATTTTTTTTTTAAATTACATCCAAATGCAATTCATCCATTATGTTTTTGGAGGTAACCTTAACATGCGTCATTGTGGTAAAATATAAATTAACTTGTTTTATTAACAAAAATGTCAATCATTAGTTAATTAATCATTAACATCAACAAATTTTGTGAGTTGAGGTCAAGTAAAAATACATCCTTTGATAACAGTTACCCTTTTTTTCAGTGAACATGCCGGACTCATTCAACAGGAAATGACATCAGAGGCCCCCTGCAGATCATCATGACTTATTCAAGGTCAGTAACTTTTAAAAGTTCAGATTGTTATGAGAAAAAAAAAATTATAAGATGGTTGGGTTACTTTATGTTGTAAAATGTCTTGTCGTGTGACTCCTCAAAAATGTAATGATAAATGAATTAATAAGTTACAAATAAAGTTATTTACTTATTAAAATAATAAGTTAAAATAATGATTAAGTACACTTAGAAAAAATGTATCAAAAATATTATCAATTAATAATTTGTATTTTATATATATATATATATATATATATATATATATATATATATACTTAAAAAATATCAAAGGAAAATGTGTTGTTATGTTTTACCTGATAGTTAAACCACATGCAAGTTTTAGAGTCATTCAGTATTTTATTTTTTGGAACCCCATTGACTAAGAAACAATGCAATTCTGGGTTCACCTGGTTTACATTTTTTAATTAATTGTTTAAACCCAGCGGCTGGGTTTGTCCACATTTGACCTAAACATGGGTTGAAACAACCCAGCATTTTTTAGAGTGTGCTACCAAGTGCACTCGTGTCACAGGCTAATTATTAAATGTGCTGAATGTAATTAACAATATAAAGATCAGCATCGAAGCTTGTCTTTTCAATTAGACTTTGTCAAAGGTAGGAATGGTTCTTACCCTTTAATAGTTACTTAGCAACATGTTTCCCCTCCATCGGACAAAATCAGAGATACACAAAATAAGCAAAAGGAGCTATTGTATAACCAGCTGTAGCCGCAACACCCAGTATGGAGCCAGGATAAGCTGGGTGCGCTCCAAAATGCTCACATCGTCACTGCCGTTGTGCCGGGCACAATTCTGAGCAAGCCAGGGCAGATTGAATATCATTTTCAGCAATATTGTGTGCTGACTACATCTCTCTTTTGACTGCTTTGCATTTCTTTTAATGTTCACTAGCACCTGCTAATGTGCAGGCTTACGTGCAGACTTTTATCACCACCAGGTCAGCAAATGCATCCCACAGTTCTGTTATCAGTATAAACAGGAAAAAAAAAATGAATCAGGTCCTCGCAGTCATGCACAGTGCTTGAAAGGTGCTAACGGCAAAGCAAGCACACTGCATGGCATTAGTGTCTACAAATGTTAGACAAGGTTGTTCAAGTTTGGCATCGTTTCCACCGTATTATGTGGGGAGGACCACATGTATAATGCTCTGTGAAGTGTACAGCATAGTCGTCTAAGTGCTTTTGACAGGTCCCAGCAGGTGAAAGTTTAGAGAACTGCAGGTACAGAGCCTTTAGCTGGTTTTAATGACAACGGCAGCATGTTTTTGAGCCGTTTGAGAATTCAAATGTTGGCATCCTGCTTACATTTCACCGCTATTTGGATATTATGTTAAATCATAGAAGATACAATCCGTGACTGAGACTTCAGTTCTGCCATATAGGGCCCTCGTCAAAGCTGAGGTACTGAACTTGCATGGGCGATCACACTTACATTTACTGTCATTATTATACCTTTATTTAACCAGGAGCTCCCATTGAGATCCAGAATGTCTTTTACAAGAGAGACCTGGGCAAGGTAGCAGCCAAATCACAACAAATGCATAGACAACAAACACCAAATGACATTTTCATGTACAAAAAGAACACAATGAGACTCTTAAGAAAAATGTCTCCATCACAACACTCTTTACAGTAGTTTTAAATTCATTAATGTACATGAGGGTTTCTAACCTAAGCTCTTTTTGTAGATTATTCTACCCCCAAGGTGCGTATAACGTCCTGGTTGCGAATGCCACCTGATCCCCCTGAAGGAGAGAAGGGAGGACGTAGTCGATTTCAACTGAAATGGGATCACTTCAGGAAGCCTATTGTCTTAGAGTATTATTGAACGAGCCAATGCACATTGGCGTGCAAGATATGCATCTCAAACTCCACCCCGCAGCACTGATATAAATGCGGAAGTAGATCACAGCGTGCCTGGACACTTGTTCTAGGGGCACCCTCGGCCCGGAGAAACAAAGGGTCCGACCACGGACTGAGGGTTTGGCAGCAGGCCAGGGTGATTTTTTTTTTGTTTTAACAAGACGGGTTGGGAAACGATTTCCAGGCCTTGATGAACCGGACCAGGGGGACCAGAGGCACCACAGACATACCCGGGGTAGCAAGACATACCCGGGGTACCAGAGCAAGGTCGAACCGCCAGCCTCAGCCTCTTGTGGCCCAGGGACGGGGAGACTCGCTTACTCGACAGCTTGGGTACCACTGGACTCCGGGGAGCCAGAGGTGGAACAGAAACCATCTGAAGAACTTCCCCCCCATCCCTAGGTGGCCTGTCTCAGGAATGCTTCTGGTACTGGGTGGTGACCGAGACAGACCGGGCGGCCTGTCTGCTGCTGCTTCTACGCTGGGGCCCGGGTGAAGCCTGTTACAGGGGCCCAGCGGAAAGGGAAGCAGCGGCATAGGGCGATGAGCAGGCGGAGGATCTATTACCGGCGGAGGGGTGGAGGCAACAGCGGGCCTCCGGGATATCATCCTGATGACTCACGGGTTGCAACACTGGAGAGGGGGATGTGGCCCGAGGATGAAACGTCGGTTGGTGTTGCCACACCATCACCCTCAGGTCACCCTGGGCACTAGCGTGATCAAAGCCCGAACACACAAAGCAGCGATTGTGCCCATCAGAGACAGAAAGCAGTCAACCACAACCAGAAGTGCACCTCTAAAAAGACGGGCCACTCGCTCTTTTAGAAAGGAAATCTCTACAGAGTGCTGAAGCAAGCCAGGAGAAAGCACAAACACTGGCAGATCACTGAATTGTGAAACTCGCTGGGATCGCCGTCACACCAAGAGCTGTTGAGAAGCTTGTCTCGAAGAGGAATGAAGAAAGATATGGTTTAGGGAGTGAAGTATGCACTTGGCTCTGAAGCGAAAAAACATATCTGCATGCTGCGGCGTCCTCCTTTTTATACCAACGAGGTAAGGCGGAGATACGCTATGCAAATTATGCAGACCCATGGCATTTCTTTGCCATTGGCTCATTTTGTAAGAGGTGAAGCTGATAGGCTTTCTAAGCAAAGCCCCATTCGTCGTCATCCGACGGAACTTGGAGTGACAACGAAAGGGCAGTAGTTCTTCCCAATTTAGTTGTAATTCGTGGCATGTTAAAAAGCAACCACTTTGAGGAGTGTTGCTGATAGGTACCAGAGCAGACAATGAGGAGACTACTGAGGTACAGTGGAAGTTTGCCAAGTATAGCTTTATAAATAAAGATATACCGGTTCTGTTGTCTACGAATTTTAATTGATGTCCAACCAACTAAATCATAAAGAATGGAGTGATGGGTAAAGGACTTTGTATTTGTTATGCATTGCAGTGATGCATGGTAAACTGAATCATTATGACTCAAGATGGAAGATGCAACATGTGTGTACAATACATATCCATAATCAATTACAGACAGAAAAGTAGCTTCCACAAGTGTTATATATCAAGCAGAAAATGATAGTATAACTGCTATGACAAATGAATGGCCTGTCATGCTAGACAGTGTGAGCCCCACATCATTGTTTTTTAATGTCAAAGACATAATCTCACAACTGAAGTCACTGAGATGGAAACATTTACAACTTTCAGTTTTATCACATACTGTAACTGTATTAACGACATGCGTGTTCTATTTTGTCTTTAAGGAGTAAATATTAATGAATTAATAATCCCAGCTGAATTTCGAGGGCATTAAGATAAGGTAAGGTAAAATAAGATAAGATAAGATAAGATATGATAAGATAAGACTTTATTTATCCCCAATGATAAATTTAGCCATTACAGCAGCAGAAACAGGACATATATACAGAAAATATATGTTTTATACAAAATAATGTTTTATAAAAAATAAAACTGGTCCCATATAGAGTTAATATTGAGATGTGCTGCTTTTAAAAAGTCTAGCTGCTGTCGGAACAGCAGCTGCTGAAGGATCTTCGGTAGCTCTCCTTCTTACACCGTGGCTGCAACTAAAGGAGCTACCCAAGGCCCCAACTGTCTCATACATGCAGGGGGTGGGAGGGGTTGTTCAGGATGTTCAATAGCTTCACCTACATCCTCCTCTTACCCACCTGCTCTACTGAGTCCAGAGGACAGTCCACGATAGAGCTCAGCTGGACCTCCTAATCATTTTGTCAAGCCTTTTTCTTATCCCTCTCTGTGATTCCACCACTCCAGCAGAACACAGCATAGAAAATACATTGTGCTAATTAATGTTGGGCTAATTTGACTGAATGAACTCTGGATTGTACTGAATTTGCTATTGGTTTATTAGTGCACTGATTTTTTATTTATTTATTTATTTTTTGGATAAAATGTGCATTCCAGTTTAATTTTGTGTCTGACTTGGATATTAACCTTTTGTGTGTGTGTGTTACCATGTGTGCCCAAAAATTACGTCACAGTTTCTATAGGTGTCAATTTTATATGTTTTTTATGTCATTTGTGCTATTTTGTGTGGCTCCAAGATTATATTCAAAGGCTTGCACAAAGGCTTAAAGTAAAGTGTTACCATGTTTTTATGGATTCAGTCTTAGTTTAGTATAATAACCCTGATTTATAGGATTACACAATCTTTATAATAATAATATTAAAAATAACGATGACCTGCTAGTTTATATTATATATGTTGTATATGTTGTACTGTATATTTATACTATCTATGATACTAGGATGTATTGCAACCAGGCAGTGTGTGCGAACTCATATTCAAAGTTGACAGGTGTGAGAAGAATCTTGCTGGAGCAGGATGGAACAATTGTCCGTGTAGACCTCTACACATCAGTGGAAGAAGACAAATTCAACTGAGAGGTCAGCAGTGCATTTCCACCAGAGAAATAGAATGTATGTTTAGATGTTATTGGCTTACATCATGAATTTCAGCATGATTATATATTTTTTTTATATATCAAGTGGGCCCCAGTCCTGTGCTGAAGAACCACTACTGCAGTAGAGGAAGTGGTCATGAACTACTATACCACTAAGACATCATATCTCAGCAGGTTGCTGAAGATTTCATGTACTTCCTTTGTTATTTCTGGATTCCACATTACATCATACACTTGATATGAGACAGTATAAGACTCCCATTGTCCACAACAATATCCCTTAAAATAAAGGGGTTTGCTTTCACATCCAAACACAAAGCATCTCCACAATATGGCGCGAACACTACAGTTCACTGAAGCCTCGTTTCAAACCACCTTTGAATGAACATTATGCTAATACTTCCCATTGTGACATAGACATTCCTGGAAGGTACATTTGGGCTTGCTTTTTAGCAAGGTCTGGATCAACATTTTATGTAAGATATAATAAATCCCTTTGTGGTAGTAGTCTATGAACTCTGAAACTTTGCAGATATTATAAATGCACAACACACTAACCACACTAAAGGAAGAGCAAGAAAAGCATCATATGACCCCCTTTTTTACTCTGGCCACTGCAAAAGATGCTGGGGTCACTGGTAATTACCATAAGGTTTTATTAGTAGAACATGGACGTGTTTCTTGCATTGACATGCTGTTCATGCACTGAAACTTTCACAGTCGCCATTACACATGGATTTTCTGCCAACAGGTTATGCACTTTCATATTTGTTCAGTCCACGTGCCTCCAGACATTTATCCAGAGTATTAGAATCTACGTTTATTCTTCCTCTGAATCAAAAACGAAAAGACAGACTGACTGAGAATACATCAGACTTCTCAAGTCCCCTCTTGACATTTTGCTAGTCGTTGTTGCTCTTTTTCCTGATCAGCTCTGCTGCCAATCATCTTCAACTGTACATATCAGAATCCCGCTGTTGGTCATCCGTCATTCCGTATGTAAATCCTCGCCACTTAGAAAGTCATTAACTTTCACAAAGGTGACAGGGTTCAATTTATATGGTGGCTGAAAATTTCAGTTGAGTGGGCCACAGTGTGTGGGTCTGTCCTCAAAGCTTCTTCAAATGAAAAGAGCAGGCGGCTCGCTAAATTATTCAAAATGAAATAAGAGGCTCTGCCACAGTACAGTGCAGATCAGACAGGAGAGAAAAAGGAGATACTTTTCAACAAGAGGGAGTGCATCCATTTTATGCATATTTCAGTCGGTTGCCATATCTATGAAACATGCAGAATGCCAGAATATAATGTTCTGTACTCTAATGTGATGGATATTCCAGCTACACCATGGCAATTCCATATTTTGAATTGTTTGGTATTTGATTTGAATTTTTCGAAAGATAAAAAGGTAATAACCAGTTAAATTATCTCTATTAGTCATAACGCAGATAACGTCATCCAGTGACATTCATTTTTTGTTTACTGCTATAGTCATTTTCAGTTACATTTAAGATGGTAAAATATAGTTTCTATGCATTTGTGTATGGAGAACAGTAATGATCCTTAGTTGCCAGAATTATTATTATTTTTTTTTACAGAAATTAATACTTTGTAATACTTTTATTCAGCAAGAAAGCATTTTTTTTTAATTAATGCACAAAATAATTTATTGTAAATAATGTTGGTAACCAGACAGTTGACTGTAGCCATTGGCTTCCAAAATATTTATTATTTATTTTATTTTTTACTACTTTGGAACTCAATGTCTACTGCTTACTTGATTACCAACATTCTTCAAAATATCTTATTTTGTGTTCAGCAGAAGAAAGAAATTTCAGATTTGGAACAACTTGAGGGTGAGAAAAAAAAAACACAGCAACATACACATGACAGATAAAAACACTATTGCAATCCTCACACACATCAAAACTTCACTAGCGAGATGCTGGTTTGCTTTCTCCAGCTACGTAACACATTTTGTGTACCTTTTCAATGATTATCTATTTTTTAACTCTACTGAAAATGTACAAGCGTGACATCCGATGGGTTTTCCCAGATCGCCTCACAATTATATGTATTTATAATTTATAAATAATTTATAATTTAAACCTTTTTTAATCTTGACAAAACCTATTTTGTGATGAAAATTGGAAAGAAATCCAAGTCCAGGCACTCAGGGTTACAAAAGTGAAAAAGGCCTTTATTATACAATCGAGGGCTAAACCATTAAAAAATTTTGTGATAATTGGACAGTTTATTAATTTGTAATGGCAGAATGCATACAATTAAATTCAATGCAATGTAAGTCTTCAAAACTTTAAATTTGGAAGACAACTTAGCTAGATATATGGCTTTGATTCTATAGTAATTTTATACTTAAAAATATTTTGTAAAATACATATTTTATAAAAAAAAAAAAATATTTAGGACAGTATATTTGATTTCATGTTAACTTTAAATTTCCTTAACTTTTTAACATTTTAAGTGCTTTCACCTCAACAAAAATCTGCTGACTGTTTTCTTTGAAAGAAGACCAAAATTAGGTCTACATTCCAAAGCATTCTTGAATTACAATCATTTAAGTTTGAATAGTGCATTTTAAATAGAGCTAGCTAGTTATCCCTTTTTTATCAGGCAACATGTCTCAGGAGACACATACATTTCAAAACATGCTAAATAACAACATGAACAAAACATTACTTAATTTTCTCCTTCAGCACCTTAAGACAATGTTCCCAATTAATGTTAGCAGTATTCTTTTTTTTTTCTTTTTCAGAAGAAAATCAAGTTTTATATATATTTACTTATCTAAATATCTGAATGTTCTGCACCACTGGCAGCCATGTTGGATATAGGGCAGGCTGACTAATTGATCACAAAAAAATTGAAGCAAATCATGTGACCAGCATACTCAAGACAGACCAAGCTGTCATAAGTGATAAAAGATCGGATGAACAAAATCTTTCTTATTTCCCAAAAAAATACAATAAAAAATCGATGTATCTCGTGGGACACGTTGCCCAAGCATTCATTAAAAGTTCAATATCATATGCATGCCTTGTGAGTTTTCTTACAATAACTTTAAATGCTTCATTTACCATTTTCTTTTGCGTTAATTAAACAGAAAAGACAGATGCATGATGGGGGAACAATTCACTCCCTTATGGATGGGACACGTCTCCTCAAATCTGGGCCCATGTCCTAATCTAATCTCAGTCATGGATAGAGTGTTTTGCTATGTGGGCTCGTGTTTTTGTTGTTCACAGTTTGAGTGAAAGTGTAATTTCCAAGGGACAATGGAACAAATACCAGCTAAACAATAAGGCATTCTATTGATTTTCTTGTCATTTGCTCGTGTTTTTTATGATCTTGATCACCATTAACAAGTACAAAGGGAGTGCCATCTGCATCTGGTCTGATTGTGCGACAGCTGCAGTGAAAACAAGAGAAACTGGGTGAAGGAGAGAGAACGAGTGGAGTGACTGTGTAGTAGAACAATGCGAATGGTAATCCTTCACAATCTATACTGAGCGGTTACCTGGCCAAGAATGGGATATTGGTTCTCTTGTAAAAGCAATCTCTGTTGGAAGCAACATTTTGGTGTCAATATCAGGGCTGTTGTTTTAGCTTAATTAAGAGATCTTGTACAAAAGAACACTTTCCATTTGCAAATAATGAGGAATTTTGGCAAGCTATTGACCTAAAGTCTGTTTGTGCACATACTGTAGTGTGGAGTGTTTGTATGTGAGCTAGAAAAGAAATGTTTTAGTCTATTGGCAGTTAATAACTACTTTCATCTGTAGTGTGCTTTAAAAACTGAACTGGCATAAAAACAAATACACAGACAAGTTGTTGCAGCGGTTGTCTGGCTCGGAAATTGTTCAGCTAGCTGAAGACATCATTAGGAATGCTTTATGGATGTTTTTTTTTTTTTTGTGACATTACCCAAAAGATTAAGTTTTAAATATAAAATCTAAAAAAAGTTGTTTAGTCAGTCTCTTGTTTAATGTGTGTGTGAGTGCATGTTTATATCCATGTGGGGACTTCAACCTGAATGCACACTGACTCATTGGGACTTGTGTCACCATGGGGACCTAAATTGGGATCCCCATGAGGAAACAAGATTATAAATCATACAGAATTATTATTATTATTATTATTATATAAAAATTACAGAAAGTTTACTGTGATGTATCCATCTTTGTTGTACCGTTTGGGTATGGTTAGTGTGGGGATACAATATACAATTTTTACAGTATAGAAACCATTACATCTATGAAGAATCCCCACAAAGATAGCGAACCAGACGTGTGTGTGTAGCTTAGCTCCGCCCACATTGATGTCATTGCTTCCAAATGCCACTCCACACAGCAAAATACTGTTTTGTCATTTTGTGACAGTAAATGCATTTATAATTTTTGCTAAATTTTTCCATTCAAATAAATACTGTTGGGCAAAAAATATTATATATATATATATATATATATATATATATATATATATATATATATATATATATAAGAGCTAAATAAATATGCTATAAGAGCATAATAGAATGATTTCTGGAGTAAAGGCTATTGAAACGCTTTGATATCACAAGAATAAATTACTGTCATGGGTTGCTCCACAAAGAATAAGATGAGAGAAGCAGTAGTTCACATAGTTAAGTAACTTTAATAAAACAACAGAAGAATCACAGTAACAGTACAGAGAACTGGAAGAACTGATAGATATGCAAAATATATGAATACAAACAGGTGCAGTCTAAATAATGAGTTACCAAGGAGTCAAACTAGTGACTTGATAACAAAGGCAGGTAAACAGGAACTGGACACAATGAATATGGAACCAAAACTGAGCATAACTGTGTCAATTGCATTGTGAAATACATTTAATTAGAAAACTGCTATTTAATGTTTTTTATATAATTCAGTGAATAAATCATTTAGATGTAAAGAGGCCAAAATTTTGTCTCTATTTCTCTCCTAACTGATGGACACAGACCCGTGCACATGACTGTTCATAGCAAACGAGTCATAAATATCAAATAAAAAACAATTTCACATTATGAAACACTTGAATTAAAAAGAACAGTAATACATCAATACATTTAACTGGATGAGTCACATTTACAGCTGTTGTGAAACCTGTAACATCTGTAACTGCATATCAGTTAAATTCTAAATTGATCTGGAAAGTTGCAACAGCAGACATCAGCAACCTTCAGTTACAATGGATACAAGCAGTGTTAAAACACGCCCATTAAAACAAATTTAGATGTCTACACTGGACATGTTGTCTGTGGTTTGGAAAATAGCTTTTTGAATCAGGTGCAGCATAACCTACTTTTTGACACATTTTTACTGGATTGGGTTTTATATTGTTGTTAGGAGACTGTGTACGGATATTGCTGTTGTGAGCACTTACCTTTGGTTGAGTGGGCTAAAATTGGAGGGACTACTGACCCCCAGGGTCCACTATAGTTCTAGCATCTCTATACAGTTTTATAGACTATATGTTTTTACCGTATATCCCAAGACTAAACGACATGATCTGTGTGCCTCCTCGAAACTTTGTGTTCTCACTCTATGGAACTTCCTTCATTAGTTTGGTTAATGTCAGTTTGCTTTGCTAAAAACTGTATTTATTCAGCAGGTAACATGCTTCGCAAAAGATCACATATGGATGTGGTGCATTTCTGAAATGGTTCAATACTAACACCAATCTCATTTTGTTATTTTTTTTTGTGATTTCTGTTTATTAACATTTTCAGTTTTTCCGGGCATTTAAAATCAGTAAAATTGGGCAAGTTAACCATTTAAATCAGATAATTAGCACAAATTAAAGGTAATATCTAGTAATAATGTTTATTTGTTGCTATCTAGGCTTTCAGGTTTCACAGCACCCCACTGGAATATTAAACAACACAAGCCTGTGACTTTGCACCGATATGCTCTGTTTGTTTTACTCTTATTTATACACTGGCATGAATGTAGGTGTCTACGGAAATCACCCATTTCACCTCTTTTGAGACAAGGAAGTTTTTGTAAAATCAGAAGCAATCATCTTGGACATGCCCCTGATTGCATCCCTGTCAATTGCACTGAATGTACCATACAGATAAAAGTCTTTCAGCTGATGCCACAGGCGCCTTACCTAGCAGTCATCAGCCTCTCAGCAAGGCAGGGACAAATGTAGACGTGACAGCCATCATAAGCAAAATGTGACTAGACAATGGACTTTAGGCAAAGGCCAACTTCTTTTACAGTTAAACATGAATTTCAACCTCATAAATTGACCCACTCAGTGAAACTGTTTTGGTAATTTGATCTATTAAACAAGAAAAATGCAGGTCGGAACCTGATGGACCGGGGTTCACATTCCCAGGGTTTTCAGAACCGGAAGTTCACATACGTAGTTTATAGTGGTAAACGTTTCTACAACAAATATAATTTTTGAATTCCCATTTGCTTTAATAGCAAATAAAACATGGTCATGTGGTGGGTTACAATCTTCCAGAGGTCAGAATTCGTCAATTGCTCCGCTTATACTACGGTTGCCATGTCTCACATCGAATCAGCTGTTTTATTTCAAGACATTTGACTTCGTTTTTTGTCTTTAAACCGCTCTTGCGTATAGGAATATTTATTGCACATCTTATTCCAGCAAAATTTTAGAGTTAGTAACAGAGGCTTGAGCCCTTGATATGCAAACTAAGGGAGTTATTGGACAGAGAGATCGATACATCGCTTAAGCGTGTGTGAATTACCCGCATCTGTGCGCCTCTCAACAGTGTTCTCCAAAAGCATCTATACTTATAGCGAAGCTGTAAGTTTAACTGATTCAAAAACAGCAAATACTTCTTTATTTTTTTATAGTTTTGCAAATGCGAAACTATTGTATCAATAAAGTCGAAGAGCAGCACTTACGGTGTTAATAACTGTGGAAACGCGTACATCTATGAAAAGTTTCCATTTTATCCTCCATCCATGGAAATTGCCTGGAATTTTTGTGATTCGAAAATAGCTTCAGTATTTGGCTGTTGGATAACATTATCCAATAGTCTGAGTTCAGTGGAAAACGATGGTTGTATCCAATTTTGAGAATTACAGAGTTTATAAAGGCACTTTTCCCTTTGATGTTGGTAGATAGGATACATTTTGATTTCGTGTTGACTTTGAGAGGATTTTCTAACCTAACTATTCTCCCAATATTGTTGCAATAACACATGTAACTTCAGAACTTTTCTGGCAAGTGGCCTTAGTGTAGACTCAACTTTCCACCCTAAAAGCTGTATCTGCTATCCTACAGAGTTTTCCTTTTTGCTAAGGCAGCTCTGGCTTAGTGCAGCGCAAATACGAGTGGGCCGATGATGGAGAAAAGAGCACTGAAATCAATAAATTAAAGTGCTCTAAGAGCTTTGAAGGTGGAGACATTTTCACTCTCCGAAGTAACATGCAAATACACTTTGAAGACCACAATACTGGCATAACAATCGTGATGCGTGGTGTGAAAGTGGATTATCTGTGGAATCGTTGTGTCATACAGCTGAGGGACGATGAATCCAGAGTTCACTCCTGACATCCCGAAAGCCCCGCCATCCGTGGTGCCATCAGAGTTCGTATCAGTAAAGGCTCATTAAAGCCGCAATCCAACTGGAGAAAGGGATTTTTGCAACATTAATTTTAACTCTGCCAATCCAGTAAATAATATTCTATTTACAGCCTTGGCTGCCTGCAAAAAAGGGTCATTTAGTGTAAATGGCTTCTTGCTCTGAGGCTGGCTTTGGAAATTGTGGTCTAAACGAGCAGAGATATAAAATGCTCTGTTGGTGGATTGGAACGTAGAGGTATTATCACCCACTTTTATATATGCTTGTGATTTGGTAACATGTGATTTATTATTATTATTACACACACACACACACACACACACACACACACACACATATATATATATATATATATATATATATATGAAGAGTTCAAGTGCCATTTGAAATTCTCTTCTATATTCATTTTTATCAAGCTTGTATATTTAAATTCAGTAATTTCACTTAAATGGCAATTCATAGGTAATCTTCATTGCCATTTAAGTGAAATTACTGAACTTAAATATACAAGCTTGATAAAAATTAACATTCTTGAAGAAAATGTCAAATGGCATTTAGAGGCTTTTTCATCTGAACTCTTCATATATATATAAAGAGTGCATAAATAACACCATTCTGCCCGCCAACACGTACAAATCTACTCTGATTTGGCAGGTGTTTTCAGTCTTCAAATAGTCTGAAATATCTATCACTTCACGGCTGACCGACTCAATGGATACATTCTCAGTGTTGACAATTATTGTCATTGATTTGCCAGGGTGATGCGTTTGGAAAAAGAGCATTCGTGAGGACATGTAAACAACTGGCAAGCTCTGTTTTAATCAGATTTTTTCCTCCCTGAGTAAATCAATACAACAATTAATGTATTTCAAATAGCAACAGCGAGTGTCCTAAGCTTCAAATTAAAGCAAGGTCAACTTTATACTTAACGACTTTCTGTTTCAGCAATCCACAAATTCTAATTTCATCCTCTGTATTATTTTGTTCCTGTCCAAATTGATAGCAAAAACAAAATTGCATATATTATTTATATAGAACTCATGATTAAATCAGCGGCTACTGGTGTCTAATGCAAAACTAATGAAATTTTGAAAGACATAAACACGTGCACGATGCGGACGCCAGTCAGGGTCTTGAAATAAATGTGAAAAAGTTTCAAAGATACTCGCGTTATCCCTCACGAACTCCCACTTTCTGCTGCGTTTGCACGAGAAGAGTTAAGCAGGATGAGTGGGCCACACAGGACCAAAACAGTTCAATGAGAAAAGACACTGCAGATGTTAATGATTATAGATTTACAGGGATGGACTTGCATGTGTAATGAGCTGCTTCAAATCATGCGATGCCTCCCTTAACATTTCTGTCTCTTTAAGCAGACTGTATGCATTAATAGTCATAAGTGGACATGAGATAGAACTTTTACAGAATTTCCGATGCGGCCACAAAATTTGCAATGCGAACAAATACATCTGTTTATCAACATGAAGCAAGTTAACATGCCTCATTACATTAACATAACTCATACTGCTTATGTGAAACTGTTTACCTCTAAAACTGCACCAAAGTGAGTAGTGTGCACCAAACGAGTGTGGGCTGGATAGCTGAATACTTAAGATAGATTCGCTTGACTTAAGAAAAAAGGAAAAACCACCATCTTGCAAGCAAAAGCTTCTCACTGGTGTAAAGTTCAGCAATTCATTCATCTTGGATAGATTGTCTTAACAGTCAACAGACAAGTGTAGATCAGCCGACTATCTCATTAATATGCTGAAAAACAGCAGTGAGGAACATATGTAGGCCTGTTTCACTCACACACAGACCAAATGTACTCCATTGCATTAAGATCCATACTTACTTATCATCCTATTTTCATTGTCACTCTTATGATATGATTGGATCTTATATATATATATCTATCGGACCAAGCAGCTTTGACCTCCCAAAATATTTCATTCTGTTCACAGCAGGTCCAATTATTGTAGCTTTTTCATTTAAGAAAAGGAAGAAGAAGAAAAAAAAAATCCAATCTATTCTAATCTATATGTGTGTGATTGCTGAATTAGGTGGTGTGTGCAGACATGTAAATTATCTCCACTAGAACATAAATCACTCTATCATTAAAGGGACAGTTCACCCAAAAATAAAAATTCTGTCATTATTCAATCACCCTTGTGATGGTTGTCATTTCAAACCGTCAAGACTTTTGTTCATCTTCAGAATACGAATGAAGATCTTTTTTGATGAAAACTGAGAGCTTTCTGTCCCTCCATTAGCAGATATGCAACTACGCTTCAAAAAAAATCATAGAGTTTGTAAAACTAATCCATATGAATTGAGCAGTTTAGTTCACAATTTTCTGAAGAGAATTGATCTCTTTATATAATGAACAGATTTAATTTAGACTTTTATTCACATATAAACATTGATCAGTGAACATAAGCTCAACCAAATCTTCCTTATGCGTGAGAACACGTCTTGTGGAAGCTCAAAGCTGCTGCGTAACATGAGAATGAACCTCATTGGTTCTTCTGGAAGCTCAAACGTGCTGCGTAACACACAAGAATGAACCTCATTGGTTCTTTCATGGTTGAGCTTCCGTTTACCACAACTGATTTGTGAGTTAAGTGATGTTTAATATGCACAAAAGTCTAAATTCAAACTGTTCATCATAAAGTGATCTTGTCTCTGCAGAAAATTTTGGACTAAACCGTTCAATTTATATGGATTCGTTTTTCGATCTCTTTATGAAGTTTTTGAAGTGTCAAAGTTGTAGTTGCGAGGACTGTCTATGGAGGGGCAGAGAGCTCTCAGATTTCATCAAAAAGATCTTTAATTTGGTTTTTGAATGGATTCGAACGACATGAGGGTGTGTAATTAATGAATACACAGAATTTTGATTTTTGAAAGAACTATACATTTAAGTAAAACATATGCTTTCAGAGTTAATTGGAGATCCAGTTTGACATCCAAACTTGTCAGTATTTGCTGCTTGTTTTTCTTGGGTTTTCATCTTTGCTTTCCAAAACTCGAGTCTGAGGGCATGTTGTGGTGTGGATGCAGTTGTTTCCCTTAGGTGAGCCATTATGCTGTGGTTTTGTTATTTATTGATGGTTTGAGTCATTGTGTTTGTCTGTATTTGGAATAAGAATGGGTTTAAAGAGTTCTGGTTGTCTTTGTGCTGCATCTTTAAAAACATCTCTGCAGCAAAACCAAAATGTTATTAGCCAAGACGAGCAATTGCAAACTCATTTTTTTTTTCTGTTCTCACTCCAGCAACTCATTAAGTAACAAAACAGGTCATTGATTTTACAGCTTTTCTCAAGGTTTTTATGAGATATAAGTGACCCCTCACTGGATCTGAACATGCTCCATTAAATCAGACTGGTTCAAATGATCCCACAAACATTTCAGCCTGATTATCTGGAGGCCTTATAAACCACAAGCGAGGAAGTGTGTAATTTACCTAGGATAATGTGACATGAACTCTAATGTGTAAATAAGGCTTTTAATTCTGCTGAAAAGACTTCTGCTTAAGGTTTGCTTTTAGGTCTGGTTTACAAATAAGACAAAAACTCTAGCTAAATACATCATAAAATATCTTTACAAGTGGAGTTTTGCTGTGTGTATTTTCTGTTGAAACCAACCAATCTATTATTAGTAGTGGTAGTAGTAGTAGTAAAGGGTGTCATATTAACGGATACAACAAATTCAAAATCATTAATTTGTTGAAAAAAAATTAATGCAAATAACACATTTAATTGATGAAGCACATGAAATTGTAATAACGTAATTTACGCCATGCAATGAGATGATCTTAGAAGTCGAAAGATTACAAGTAAATTCCATGTATGTGTCAATTTTATGTGCACTCGATGGACTGATCAATCGCACATTGTATTTATGCACAGACACATTTCGGTACAATCTCGTTGTTTCCACACACATTCAGGATGATGTTTTACAGTAATTTATCATTTGTATGTTGCTGTGTTTAAAAATTCTGAATGGATCTGGGTGTTGTGGTGTGCATAAATTTAAGAATTAAATGACCTCCTCATTTCATTTGGTTATTTAGTGTCCTTTTTGGGAAAGACACATATTTACTTTAAAAGAGGGTTGATCACCCATCAATTTCATGGTTTACTTTGCTTGATGTGGCGGGAAAGTTATATAATGTGGTACACTGATAGAGGACAGTCTGAAAACTCGTCATAGCAAATTTGGTGTCTCTAACTCAATCTCTCTGGCGCCACCAACTGTCCAAAATTTCACTATTTTTTATGCTAATAACTTTTGAACCATAATGGCAATGGAATCACAATTCCTTTGTCGTCTTATTCCTTGGCTCAAGCCGATTCGATTGAACCCCATGACGTCATTTCCGTCATGATAATTTGTCCGCCATTTTTAAATATCCGAAAAAGCCACTTTTCCTAACTCCTAGGCAGTTGCTCCGATTCTCACCAAAACTGAACCAGATTATCTCCAGACCATGCTGACAAAAATTTGTGGAATTCATAAAAAAAGCTGAAAGTCATTCTAGAATATCGCGCAAATTAATTTTACAGAGCACTTGGAAAAACAGACATAAGGCTGTATCTGTAAAACAATGCTTTATCGTATTCAGAGCAAACTTGCTCAATGTCATCACAAGCATGACTTGAGTGTACATGCTGTTTTTCGGGGCAGCGCCACCTACTGGTCCAGAGATATGAAAAATGGCTATTTTTGCTCATAATTTATTAACAGTTTGTCCAAAAATCATCGACAAACATAAAAGTGGTCTTGTTAGATTCATGCCGAGTTGACTGATATCCAATTTTCCCAGATCGGCCATTTTTTCTGTCAGCCATTTTTAATTATGTTCAAAAATGCTGTAGTTTTTGAACCCTTTACGAAATGTTACGAAACTCAGTATGGATCATCAGTACGATGCCCTGAAGGAGCCTGAGAAGTTTCCAAACAGCGCCAGCTAGTAGTAAAATATTATTTTCAAATAATATAACTATAATATAATAATATAACATATAACTCTGTGAGGCTGTGGTTGACTTATTTTAACGGGAGTCATCTCATTGGCTTCCTGAATCGTTGCTGAGTCCAACGATACCAGATTTGCCAGGTTCTGGCATATTGTTTGTGCAGTGCAGTAATTTTGCACTTAAAAAAAACATTCGCCGATATCTTTGAAACCGTTAGTCCGATCGAGACAAAACCACCGTCAGAAGTTTGAAAACAAAGCTGTCTATACACCAATACAAAAATGCCAAAATATTGAAAGTAAGAGTTTGTAAAATTCTATCAAAGTCACGTGCCAGTCATTTTTGACGTGTTTTTTTTTTTTTTTTCATATACATGCCTATAACTCTGAAGCGAATTGAGATATTTTCACCAAATTTGGCACACACAAACATGGAAAAAAAAAATGTGGGATTTTGCCTCTTGGTGGTGCTGTAATAGAACATAGCATGCTATATTTAACGGATGCATTGGTGTAACATTACGAAACCCAGTTTGTGCTACCAGCTCCATCCCCTGAAGGTACTCAAAAGAATTCAAGAGTTTCACCTTTTGGTCAAAGTTATAAAAACATTTCGAATAATACTCTTAAGTTTTGAATAAATCTGCATATTTTAATGACACTGGTCTTAAGATTTTTTAATCGTCACCGAACTCTGACCACATCACATCAATTTTGTAACTAGGCCACCTATTGGTTGAAAGTAATAATCCGTTTAATTAAATTTTTAGTTAATGTGTGTGATTTTTCAGCCATTTTGCCTAAATTCATCTTTAAATGTCTTCAATTGCTCCTCGCTGCAGTTGGTTTGACACCTGTTGGCATGTCTTGTCATCTTCTTTGCACTTGATGCTATACTGTACTGCTTGCAGCTATATTTATTATTATTATTATCATTATTATTTAAGTAGCTGATAATCTTTGGTTGATTTTATACATAGCTTCTTGATAGGGATGGACATTCTTATTCTAGAGAGCATATAAAATGATTTAATATAAAACTAATCAACAATACTTCCATCTGAAAGTTAGTTATTCAACATTATCTTTTTGTTTATGTAATTACTCTATACATTGTTGTATATTTGTTAGTAAATTAACTTCCTGCCCGTCATGGCTTTTGCTGCATATAGTCTGACAAGTAGGACATTTTCATTCCTATTTCATCCCTGATTTAAATGAAAACAGCTTGCTTAGGCAGATGCATATGGAATAATTATAGCTTTTTCACCTTCCATGAGTGTGTAGCTTTACCCAGAAGAATATGCATCAGTCACTGCTCAGCCAGTATTTCTGCTTCATCAGTATGCTGCAATTGCCTCTCTTTGACTACCAGTACAGTTTCTGCTCTGCCTATTAGAAAGGGGGAAAAATAAGGCACAAAAAAGAGAAAACATTTGTTTCATTATGAAACCTAATCTACAGGGGAAAACACTTGCATGTACGCGTGAATTGCATTTAACATGTTCCTTAAACAGGTCTACTCACCTCATTTTCTTAAATTTCCTTGCTGAATGGCCAAATGTATACTTGTTTCCAGTGACAATGACATACATTATAAACCAATTATGCAAAATGAAAAAGTTTTTAACAAAAAATAATTTTGTACCATAGGACGTTTTGCCCCACAGGTGGGGTAAATTTCCCCCAGTGTGGGATAAAATGCTCCTACTCTGATAAATCAATTTGTTTTATACATTTACATCAAAATTAGAAACTGCATACAGTTTTAGCTTAAAATTAAGCAAAAAATAAAAGTTGATAAATGTGAATATTTATTAATGAGCCATGCTGATAATCAGCCTATTTGAAAAATATTGTTAGCGGATGCTAATCATTTAGCTAACTAACTAGCTGATTCTAACTTGAGGTAATTTTTAAATATACGTCCACATATTCAACCTCCTAGTTAGATTACATTTGATGGAAAAAAAAATAAATAAATAAAGGGTGTGATGTTCAGAAAATGGAACTTCAGTAATTATGTGATGCCCCAAGTGACTGGGGGCGTTTTACCCCACAGACTTTGAAATAAAATGATGTCAATCTGAAAATATAATTATATTTTCCTTAAATAACACATACTCCCTAACTACAGGCCTTACTATTCTCATGTCATATTATATGTTCTGTAGAACTAGTGTTGTTACATGTTGCCAAGTATGGTATCCCATATTAGCAATTTGTGCTCTGCATTTCCCCCATTCGAGTGGACACAGCAGTGAGTACTGAACACACACACATACTCTGTGTGGACACACACACCCTGAGCAGCGGGCAGCCATTTTTGCTACGGTGCCCAGGGAGTGATTGGGGGTTAGGTGCCTTGCTCAAGGGCACCTCAGTTGTGGGTAATGAGAGCGGAAGAGAGTGCTGTTCATTCACTCCCCCCACCAACATTTCCAACCGCTACTGAGACTCGAACCCATGATCTTTGGGTTACAAGTCAAACTCTCTAACCCTAAGAGTTCACAACTCCCCCCTAAACAGCAAGATTTAAAATACTTTTTTTCTTACTGCTGAAAATTGTATCACTTACTGTGAAATCCGATTTCTCTCACATACTTTGCCAGTGTAAACTTAGTGAATACTTTTACATCACTCTTTGTCAATGTTATCCAATGCAGCAACAACAAAAACATATATTGACTATATCTATTATATTATATTATCTATATTATAGTATATTATATTATCTAGCCGCCCTAATAAACTCCGGCATTTTAACTGATGTTGGCAAATCAACAGTATATATATATATATATATATATATATATATATATATATGTGTATCAGCCAATTGCATGGCAACAACTCAGTGGATTTAGGCATGGTTGAGACAATCTGCTGAAGTTCAAAAAGAGCATCAGAATGGGGAAGAAAGGTGATTTAAGTGACTTTGAACGTGACATGGTTGTTGATGCCAGATGGGCTGGTTTGAGTATTTCAGAAACTGCTGATCTATTGGAATTTTCACACACAACCATCTCTAGGGATTACAGAGAATAGTATGAAAAAAAGAGAAAATATCCAGTGAGTGGCATGCTGTGGGTGAAAATGCCGTGTTGATCTTGAGGTCAGGGGAGAATGGCCAGACTTGTTCCATCGGATAGAAAGACAACAGTAACAGTAATGTCCATCCTTTTATGATAGTACTCATATTCTGATGGCTACTTCCAGCAGGATAATGCACCATGTCACAAAACTCAAATAATCTCAAACTGTTTTTTTTTTTTAAACAAGACAATGAGTTCACTTCTCAAATGGCCTCCACAATCCCCAAATCTCAATCCAATCGAGCACCTCCCGGATGTCGAGGAACTATGATGTCAATATGGACCAAAATCTCTGAGGAATGTTTACAGCCAGACCTAAACCTACCCCTAAACCTACCCCGTCACCTAACCGACGTTAAAGGTAAAGCGTCAGTTGTATGACGGCCCGAGATCGTCATGTAACCGACGTTTAAGGGTACCCTAAAAAGGCGGCTGTTGACGTATGATCAAAAGACGTCCCAAGACGTCAATTATATGACTTTTTGGGATAAGACTGTGTTATTCCAGCACTTTGCTGAATCTATGCCACAAAGAATTAAGGCAGTTGTGAAGACAAAATGAGGTCCAATTGGGTACTAGTCACTGGTGACTGGTACAATTGTAACAATTGTGTGTAACAATTATAGTTGCATGATGCTTTGAACACATTTCTTAATCTTATTGTTTTAAATGCATTCATTAATCAACACATTCATTATATGAACGTTATGACATTTTACAGTTTGAAATTAGATAAGTACAGCAAGTTCTGGAAATCAGAGGGCTGCCATAGCACTGAGTCTGACTACGGCCTCTCATCTCTCACGTGGGCTGTACTTTCCCCTTTACAATGGCCGTGCTGCCAAAGCACTTAACTGCACTGATTAGTGAGTGTAACATTAATGGAGCCCAGTGGAGAAATTTTTGGAATAATTCCCTCTAAATTTCAAACAGAAATTAGCCTTCTTTTTGGAACACCAACTCCCTTCTTTTCTAATATTACTGATCTCAGAGAAGCATGATTTGCTCAGAAATTGATTGAGTGGTCCACATAAAAATAAATAAATAAATAAATAAATAAATAAATTAATTAATTAATTAATTAAAAAATAAATGTTAACACTTTATTTTAAGGTGTTGTAATTACATGTATACATGCACTTACTATAGTAATAACAGTAAATTATGCATAATAACAAGTAACTGACACTATATCAGCATTACTATCTAGAGTAAGTACAATGTAACTATAACCTTAAAATAAAGTTTAACCCAAGTGTTGTTTCACTGTTGTTGTTTTTTTTTTTTACACGTTGCACTGATTAAAAGCTATGCAATTACTTTGTCATCCAACCAAATGATCAAACCAGCCAGAAAAAATAAATACATAAATAAAAAATAACAAAATCTCTAACAATCCACTATATCTCTAAAATTAATAACGGTCACAAACACAAGTTGCAGATTGTATGCTATTTAGACATATCCCTGCTCTAAAAACATACCGTTGTACATATAAATAACATGCAAAGTATAGCAAAGAAACACACTGACAGTAGCGAGCGGCGCAGTAGGACGCCTAACATGTCTTCTCTAACTCTTCATTATCTTTTGTCAATTACATGAATTTGTAGCTTTGCTTGATGTGCGCTTCTGCTGTCTACTGGCATTAGGTGGCTGGCTGGTATTGCCAGTGGGCATGCAGGAATGGTTTGAGTGGCACATTGGTTATTCACTGTAACTGGGTAATAACATCTAATTGTTTGTCAGATCTGAGGCCACTCTTTGTTATCACCATTATTTTTTTTTCTGTCAGAAACGTCACGTCAGATCTGAAAGCGCGTCAGCCTGTCGTTTCCCTGAGCGCTATAAACGTAGGAGGTCGATCCTTCCGGAACTGTGTTCTAGTCTTTCTGTGTTACCACTTTTTGACTTTGTGCTAATGGTAGATTTCATTACAAAAATGAATGTTAAATATGCAGAAATAAGCTGTAAATTTCATAGGACAAATATACTGTAAATTGAATTTGCTTTGGCTCTTTAGAACACAAACATTAACTTTGTTGGGAAAATCATTCTAATTAAATAATGAAAAGCTAAAACAATTATTTCAGTTATTAATCTGTCATATGGCTGGTATTTTTAAACATGCTGTCATTTGGATGCCCTTCATACATCCTCGCATGCATTTTTTACATTTATTTAAAGATTGTTTCCGGTGAAATGCTTGCAAACCAATAATTAAAATGGAAATGTTTGGCATATCCTAATTAATCTCTGATGGATGATTATCTCAATCAATAAATGCAAATCACTGATGTTATTTTAGTCTGCATTTGCTGAGAATGCAAATTGTTTCAGCTTTTGTGTTTCATTATTCTGACACCATTTGCAATTGATGCCAAAAGCCATTTTTACATAAACTGAAGTACTTTCAAACATTCAAATTTCTTCAAATGGAAGTGTTTATTAATAATTCAGTACATTTTAACAATACCAACTTAATTTGTCATACACTGAGGGGTTTTTTCATGCAGAATCCAGTCCAGAATGCATAAGGTGTTTGAAAGGTCACATTTTATTCAGCTCGCTCTTGAATCCCAGTCTTGGCTGTTGGCTGGGGTTTGATATCTCATCACAGCAGACTGTCTGAACTGCATTACAGTTCGGTGTGCTTAAGAATGTGCTGTCCATGGTGTTTTCTTCTCACAAAAACTGATTTTAGACAGTTTAATATGCATTCACTTGTAGATAATTGATTCAACTGAAAATACGCTAATCCTTTTCTCAGTGTTTACACCTTGGTTAACAAGCTTATAATGAATTGACAACTCATTATACATTGTAGTATGTCATTCCATGGTTTGTGTTTCCCCTCAGCATTGGGTCACAACAATATTCATACAGATTTCTTTCAAAGTAAGTGTTTCTCTCGCAATGTTCCCATGAATGTATTATTTTGCCTTGCAGCTAAGGACCTTAATATATATTAAAGCAAATGAACACTGTTGGTGTCTGTGTTTGTATCGTTAAATTAAATTAATCAGTAACACTTTACAATAAGGATCAATTTTTTAACTGTCATGATTCAACTAGAGACAGCGTGAGTTTATTACAGGGTAATCAGAAAGGCAAGGGTCACAGACAGCAAACACAGCATAGGAGACAAGACAAGGCAATACTCAGGATCAGAAACCAGGTGAGATGACAAGGGCAGGCGGCAGACGAGATGCAATCCAGGAAACAGGCAATAGGTCAAAAGGCAGGGAGCAGACAATTGAGGAACAGGTTCATCAAGGGTCGGATACACAGACAGGAACAGACTAGACTAGGATTACTGACTCGGAATAACTGACTCTGAAAACTCGGAAACGCTCAACAGTGAAACAAGACTTTGCACATGGGAGATGGGCTTTTAATGTGTGTGGAGCTGTTTGAGGAACTAGAAGCAGGTGTGAGAGTGATCAATGAAAACTGTTGAGAGAGTAATCAGTCCAGGGTTGTGTGCATGATCAGTCCCAGGGAAGGCAGTGCCACAATCCTGGGAGAGGGACGGAGGGCCAGTCCCTTGCAGGGGAATGGGACCAGGAGGTAGCCAAGGCGGCACTGGACCGCAGAGCATGGGCGGCCCAGACTGGGCCGGTGACAAGGGCGGACCAAGATGAACCCAAGGCCACGGTGGTGCAGGAAGAGTCACCACCCAGGGTGGAGCAGGATGGGCTGAAGGCCAGGGTGGAGCTTACTCAGGCTTCCAGAGATGTGAAGACCTCTCGTGCAGCCACAGCAGAGAAGATCCCTCAGGAGACCATGGCGGCATGACCTTCATGGTCCCTTCACGGGAGCCTACTGCTGACATGAAACTCTGATTCGTCGAGGGTGATGTGAAGCTCTGGCTCGTCGAGGCTGATGTGAAACTCTGGCTCGTCGAGCGTGACATGCCTAGACCCTGGTTTGGTGAATGCTGCGGCGTTGTGGATTTCCTTCTCCATCTTACCCACAGTGAGAGCAGAACCACTCAGTAAAAGGGTCATGTCAATATACTGCATTAAAGTACCGTAGGGATTGATGGGCATCAGTGAACGGAGCAGTTCAGATAACCCTCCGTGGAAAAAGATTGTCAGGTGTTCGGTGAACACCTTTGTCAAACTTTGTCAAGATTGTCAAACTCTTCGACATACCACTGTGCTGCGACTTACCACTGTTCGGCCTTGCTGCGTAAGCTCGTCGTGATACCTTGCTGTCGAATTTTACCAGGAGAGCTTGCCGTGGAACTGGGATCGGTTCAGGGCTGAAAACTGTGCTGACGGGATGAGTCCGCGATGGTCCCGGTGAGGAAACATGAAGGCTGCGAACCATCTTGGCCAACCTCTCCAACGACAAGGTGAGTTGGTCCAGCAGATCCCACATCGTCACATTAACATTAGTGTGTATTAACAATGGAAAATACTTCTAAAGCCTTTATTAATCTTAATTTCAAAATTTTATTTAAATATAGAATAATCTATAAAATTAATATTTTACTTTATTAAAATCAAAAGTTGTATCTGTTAATATTATTATTTAGTGGACCTGAGCCAACATGAAGTAACAATCAACAGTTGCAATTTTTCAGTAAATGCCTTATGTTAACAAAATAACAATTTGTAATTAAAAATATGTTAACAATTTAAGTGGTACCTCTAAAATTATAAAAAGTAGGTAGCGCTTTATGATAAGATCCTATTAGATAATGCATTAATTGAAACAACTAAAAAACAGTTAGTGTCATAGTTTGGTTGCACCAAAGATGAGTTGTGACATGATCTAAATCAGCGCAGTCTCATCCCAAGACGTCATATAACCGACGTCTTTTGACCATACGTCAACATCCGCCTTTTTAGGGTACCCTTAAACGTCGGTTAGATGACGTTATCGGATCCTAACCCTACCCCTAAACCTACCCCGTCACCTAACCGACGTTAAAGGTAAAGCGTCAGTTGTATGACGGCCGGGATCGACATATAACCGAAGTTTAAGGGTACCCTAAAAAGGCGGATGTTTACGTATGGTCCAAAGACGTCCCAAGACGTCAGTTATATGACTTCTTGGGATAAGACTGTGTTATCTAAATACAGCGTTCAACTTCGATGAATTTTAATTCAAAATAACAAACTCTCACAAGATAAATATAACACACAGAAGAAACACAACCAATTATACTGGCCTACAGAGACAAAATACCTTAACTTGCTAGAGTGTGGAACTGAGAAGAATTACTTTGACATTCAACAATAACCAGTAAAGGATATAACTGAACAGGGAGTATAAATACAAAAGGTGAATGAGGAAACTAAACAGGCACATGTAGAGAAAGATTAAACTAATTAGGACTAACAAGAACAGGTGCAGACAGATCAAACGTAATCATAACAAAAACGCTGTTGTCATGTTAATGAGCAACCAAAACACATAAAAATGTTCTGTTGAAGTGGAAGTAGAAGTGGTCTCATGTAAAAAGAGAAAAACAAAAACCTTGTGTGACAAGGTGTCACAAGCTGTTCTGAGACAAGAAGGTTGAGGATCCAAGTGCAATTTTATTGAAAGGGTAATCCACAATCATAGATGAAAACAGGCAAGAGGTCAAAGCACAGTAAATCAGTCCAATCAAACAAATAAATCCAGAGAGTGAGATGGAAACGGGAAAACCAGGACTTCAGAAATGCAGTAAAAACACTAAACAAGACTTCGCAAATAATCACCCCATTCTCACCCCCAAGGCGTCACTTAACTGACGCCTTTGGAAGCATTTGGACATGCTTCAATATCTGACGCTTTAGGCGCCCTTTAGCGTCAGTTAGATGACGCCCTGGGATCGCGTGTACCCTACCCCCACCCCACACCTAAACCTAACCGCGTCCTCTAACTGACGCTTTCCTTTAGCGTCAGTTAGATGACGCCGTAGGATCGCGTCATGTAAGTGACGCTAAAGGGCGCCTAAAACGTCAAATATTGAAGCATGGTCAAAGGTGACGCCTTGGGGTGAGAATGCGTTGAAAACAGGCTTATCCACCTGTTTCCGGGGAGCGCTACTGTAAAAAATAAAGTGGGTGCAACTTCCATTCAGGCGGCGAAAGTAGCATACCAATGGTATTTTGTGTGATTTAGCGAAGAAGCTAGATGTTTTTCAGATAATATTTTGGTATTTAAACTAAGTCGCAAACCTTTATGAGAGATGTTGGACTAAACTAATTCAGTGGCAAGTTTTATTATCCAACAACCATGGACTGAAGATTTTAAGTGAAGGCTACTGTGAAGCAAAATTTTCAGAACATGAACACACAGTAAACATTTCATAGTATATATAGGCGATATATATATTTCTCACATCTGTGAGGCAAGTAGACACTGAGTTTCGGTTCATTTATGAGACGAGTTGCAGTTCAGGTGCCGGCTCCTCCGTGTCTTGATTATCGTCTGCTATATTTACTTATTTATTAAATACAGGTAATTTGTAGATGAAACATTGATTAAAATTAAGATACAATTAATACAAAATGAAATTAACTTTAAATAAAGGCTCAGTGCTTTCTAAAATATTTTTTTGTTTGTTTCTCTGACGTCCCTCATGTGTATTTTCCTCATATTAAATGTAAAATGCATGTTATATTTTTTTTTAATGTCTGAACTCATTTATTAATGGAGTATTATATATAAACAGAGGTTTTAATAGCCTAAATGCATTTTCTGAAAATTTATATTTCAGGTTTTGACTGCAAATGTCACATCCATAACACTGGAATCGCCCAATATTAAATAATTTATCCTCAACTAATTTTGCGGTGTAGGTCTATGCATTTTATAATGTTAACTTCAAATAATACAAATAGTAAAGATATGGTAGCTATATTGGATCTGGACAGGAAGGATATCTCTGGGAGTTGAAAGAGGTGTGTCGTGATTCTGCCTCCCCTGACCACGACACAGGTTCGTGGATCTGAGTATCATGATTGCGTTTTTTTTTTTTTTTTTTACATGATTCTTTTTTATTATTATTTAGGAACAAATGAGGGTCTGTTTAAAGAAAAATGGGAAATATTTGTTGTGCAGTAGGAATATTTGTTCATGTGTTGTAATAGCAATGACATTGAATCTTTCTCACTGGATATTCGTGTCTATGTCTCTTCAGTTAAATTGGGATGGGTAGTGTCTTTTCATGGATGAAGTGAACTGTGCTGATATCAAAGCGCAGACAAATGAGGGGCTGGTGGCAGGTCCGGTGTTGGCAGGGGAAGGAATCCATAATTAACCCCTGACCTCCTTTCATCTCTAATGGTTGAGCTTCAAACTGATGGGGGGAATTAGGTTAAAGCATTATGGGACATAATCTATCACACTATTTCTTTTACTTACAACTCAGAATGACCTGGATTTTTTTTTTTAACCCTCTTTTTCACACATGCAGTGATGTTAATATTTTAGTTCAATTCAGCCACATTGCTCTGTGCATTTGTTTCAGAAATTCTGGATTGTATATTTTATTTCAGCACTAAAAGTCTCAGCAGTGTTCCACTTCTTTCCCTTCTCTCTTTGACAGAAAATCATGCGCTTCTGATCAGAGGGAACCTGACCAGTCATTTTCCCGGTAATGGCTTAGGTGTGATGTGTGGTGACATTGCTGCACAAGGCTGTTGACACAGTAAGCATCTCCTGGGCTCCTGGGGTACAGATGTCCTTAGGCCTGATAATTTACTGCCACACATGCCAGCAAATGCTCGTACAGATATGGAATATTCCCACTGCTAGCATAACCGGATCCAAGTTATATTTTATTAATGGCCAAGTATAACTAGTTCACTTTGCTACATTGTTATTAATGGGTGATAGATCAGCGAATAAAATATGTGCATGATATGTTTACTAGAATTTTGAAAGAAATTAATGCTTTTATTCAGCATAGATGTATTGAAAAGAAAAGTGACAGACTGTACTTTTAAGCTTTTTATTCATCAAAGAATCCTGAAAAAATAATATTTTCATAAAAATATTAATATGAATAATTTCGTAAAAAATGACACTAATAATATTCAGAATTCTTTTTTTTTTTAAATGAAGTGTGTGTTTGTGTGAGCATGCATGCATTTTAATCATACTGTGATGGCAACAAAGAACCCTACAAAGATGGCAATTTCCAAAATCCTGTCCTTGTCTGAACATTTTTTGGTCCCCTGAGGAAAACATATTATAAACAATAAAGAATAAGCGGTTTTGACTGTAAAAATGCGGAAAGATTTCTGTGATGGGTAGGTTTAGGGTTAGTGTATAGGGGAGAAAGTTTACAGTTTGTACAGAATGAAAACGATTATGTCTATGGAATGTCCCTAATGTGCATGTGTATTAATATGCCTTTTCCCTTAAGTTTAAAATTTATTTGAAATTGAATTTGGATTTACTTTATTTTGATAGTACCTTTAGACATTATGTTGACTGTAATTAACACTATTTAGAGTATTAGTTGATGATTATTTATGGGTAGGGGTAGGATTAGTAGAATAAGGGGTTAGGGTTAGTGGAATAAGTGGATATAATTGCAAAGTTACTTGTAGTCAGTAGAATGTCTGTTGGGGGCATAAAAATAAAGTGTTAGCAGATATTATGCAGACAGTCTAGACATATACATTAATAAAAAGTTATCTGTGTGTAGGTGCAATGTTAATTGTAGTCAACAGACTGTCTAAAGTAGACCATCAAAATAAAATGTTACCTTGAATATTATTAGTTTAAAGGAAAATGTATTTCCCTTTTTCTGTGAAAAAAGTGTTTTATTATTGTATACGTTTACCATACTTCACCATCAGTGTCTCTTATAGCAGATCACATTATTTGTTGATGTTTTCTCACACACTTCTCCATGAGAGCAGGAAAGGAAAGATCAGGCTTAAATTATTTATCATACACTATACAGAGCCCAGACACCCTTTCCACAATGGTCTGGACTGATAAAAGGACTCCAGATACACTAAAAAAAAGAGCTATACTTGGAGCTATAGTCATAACTTCACGAACGGAGGTGAAGGGAAGCGATACCATCTAAATATACTGTATATATATATCGAGCTACATATTGCAAGGTAATCAAAGCTGCTCCTCACGTCCAAATGAGACTTGACATTTTCTTGACAGGCTTGCTTACTTGTAGCGATTAATTATTTATAATCGGCATACATAAAGTGTGTCAGGCTGGAGTGTAATTGTCAGAGTCTCATTAGTTTGAAGGGCATTTGGTTGTCACTCATCTTTACAAAACGTCCTTATAAATGAGTGATTGTCAGCAGTACCACAATGTTTCACAACAGGATTCTTACATAGTCTCTATGTTTTTGTTCATGTTTTATTTTGTGTCAAATTGCCCATCTGTTTCATTGAAAAGTGAGGAATGAAGATTTAAGCTTTAAATGTATTCTCACCTAGAAGTGTGTAAGTGTAACAGTGTTGTCCTTTTCAATATGGCACGTGTTTGTGTATTCACCTGAAAGAGAAATATAGTGCTCTCGCAGGAATTTTGATAGCATTTCTCTCAAAACAAACATAAGCTGCGAGTTTATCCAGCACACCATGCAATTTTCTTCGAGGAGGAGTGATTTCCTAAGATGAACCCCAAACTGCTTTCGTATGCAGCATGTTCGATTGAAAACATCCTCTGAAAGGATGTTTGCAGATACGCAGCTGGGCTTAAATGTATTAAATGTCATTTATAGGCCCAGACAAGAATGACAGCTCCAAGCCATCCACTGTCCTTGTTAATTAAAGAGAGGCCGTCTTCGAGACACTGCCACAGGTTTTTTTCTCAGTGCCACAGAGAATGATTATAGAACATGTAAATCAATTTCAGTCACTTTTGAACTGATTATTTTTTTCACTGGCCTGAATAATAGCAACATTGCAGTTTGTAGTTACAAATATGTTATATATATATATATTTTTTTTTTGGGGCTTTTTTATCAAAAATAGTTTTAATCATTTTCAATATAATTTAGAAATTCACTATTCAAATATTTGGGGTAATATTTAGAATAAAAAAAAATGCCAAGGACATGTTAAATTGATCAAACTTGACAGTAAAGATTTTTACATTGTTACAAAATACCTCTATTTAAAAAGGTGTTCCATCTCACAAAAAGTGAGTACACCCCCCACATTTCAGCAAACATTTTTCAAGGGACAATACTGTAGAATTAAACTTGGATATATTTTAGAGTCAATGTGTGCCTTGTATAGTATATATTTACTGTCCTCTGAAAATAACTCAACATTCAGCCATTATTGTCAAAATAGCTGGCAACAAAAGTGAATACACCCTCCCTAAGTGATTATTTAAGCATGCAAAGCCACATGTCCTATTCATCATGCTCATGTTTTTGTTTGCTTGATTTATTAGAGCAGTTAAAATTTGTGCTCTGAGTACAATTCTCTCATACTGACCACTAGATGTTCAACATGGCAAATATCTCTCCAAGGATTTGAGAATTAAAATAGTTGGTCTCCACAAAGATTACATAGGCTATAAGAAGATTGGTAACACCCTGAAACTGAGTTACAGTACAGGCCAGAGTCATACAGAGGTTTTCCACGACGGTTTCCAAGATCAGGTCTCGCAAGGGTCAATCAAAGAAGTTGAGTCCTCGTGCTGTGCGTCAGGTGCAGAAGCTTGGTTTAAAAACAAAAAACAAAAAAAACAGACACATGAGTGTTGCCAGAATTGCTTTAGAGGTTACAAAAGCGGAAGGTCCAGTTGGTTTGCATGGCCATTGTCCCAGATGGAAACCTCTTCTGTAGCTGGCTCACAAGAAAGCCCACAAACAGTTTGCTGAAAGCAACTTGTCCAAGAGCATGAATTACTGGAACCATGTCATGTGGTCTGATGAGACTAAGATAAACCTGTTTTGCTCAGATGGTGTCCAGAATGTGTGGCAATGCCCCATGAGGAGTACCAAGAAAATTGTGCCTTGCCTACTGTCAAGCATTATGGTCTGGGACTGCATGAGTGCTGCTGGTACTGGGGAGCTGCACTTCATTGTGGAAAACATGGATTCCAACACGTACTGTGTGACATTCAAACAGAACATGATGCCCTCCCTTCAGAAACTGGGACAGTCAGCATGATAACAATCCCAAACACACCGCCAAGATGACAACTGCCTTGCTGAGGAGTCTGAAGATGAAGGTGATGGAGTAGCCAAGTAAGTCCCCAGACATGAACCCCACTCTAAAAAAAAAAATCCACCGGTTCTTCAGTGGTTCTTCAGTGGTTTTCTGGGCGTGACTAACGTGCTCTATGGCACCTCTTATGGTTCTACACCATATGACAAAGATAAGTGCTATATAGCACTTAAAGTGGTTCCCCTATGATTACAAGTCAATTAACCACTTTTAGTGCTATTTAGCAATATTTTTTTTTAGACCTGTGTTGTGGGGAATCCTCAAGTGGAAGGTGGATAGGCGCCATGTGTCTAACATCCAGCAGCTCCGAGATGTCATTTTGGAGGAGTGGAAGAGGGTCCCAGCAACAACCTGTGTCCTCTAGTGAACTCTAATGGAAGATTAAGGCAGTGCTAGATAACAATGATGCTCACACAAAATATTGACACTTTGAACACAGTTTTGACATGTTCACTTAGGGTGTACTCACTTTTGTTGCCAGCTATTTTGACAATAATGGCTGTATGTCGAGTTATTTTCAGAGGACATTAAATGTATACTGCTATCCTCCGACGGCAGGCAATCCCAGCACACATATAAAAAAAAAAAAAAAAAAAAAAAAAACACAAAACACAAAACAAATACAGAGAATCGTAACAGCGAGAACCAATAAGGTTTGTTCTTGTGCATCAAGCAAGTGGTTGATCTTCTATTCAGTATTTTCAACCTACAGTAAATTCAGAAAATTTGGACTAAGCCGCTCTATTCATATGGCTTAGTTTTAGTAAAGTACCACCTTCATCTGTGTGCTATTACTTACTAGTTTGTTAATCAGAGTTTCTTTTAAGTTAATAGTAGTTCCTAGATTGTTAATATTGTGTTACTCATTGGTTCTTGTTATTCATTAACGAAGAAACTGTATTCTAATGTGTTACCTTAAAAAGAAACATGAATTATTACAACGCATTCTCAACCCAAGGCGTCACCTTTGACCATGCTTCAATATTTGACGTTTTAGGCGCCCTTTAGCGTCACTTACATGACGCGATCCTACAGCGTCATCTAACTGACGCTAAAGGAAAGCGTCAGTTAGAGGACGCGGTTAGGTTTAGGTGTGGGGTGGGGGTAGGGTACACGCGATCCTAGGGCGTCATCTAACTGACGCTAAAGGGCGCCTAAAGCGTCAGATATTGAAGCATGTCCAAATGCTTCCCAAGGCGTCAGTTAAGTGACGCCTTGGGGGTGAGAATTGGCTGATTATTACCAAACCATGACCTTGACCACATTTGTTGTGACAGATGTTGGAATCAGAGAGACTAGTATAGTAACGTGGTCAGATGACATTTCAGTGATGTCATAACAGGAGATGATTCATAAGACAGATGAGGCTGATGATGCCACTTGCCTCTACACTGCTCTGCTGTTCAACATTGAGTATTGACATGGATGAGAGTGACATTTATACAATCATAAATGCTATGAGATGTAATGCAATGTTAACTGATTTAAGAACAATATGATACAATTCAAATAATCATATTATTACACATATGTACAACTCTAAACAAAGAGACTTACTATGAATTCTATTTATTTTCTCAAAAATATCTTTCTCTCCTTTTAATGCATTTCACCTTGGCTGTAGCTTGTGTAGTAATCTAGCCCGTACTTTAAATTTAGCAGTGTGCATAATGAATATTGTTGGCTCTTATGAGAAATTGCTTGAGATTTTCCTCATTGTATCACTTAAGATAAAATAATAAAAATAATAATAATAATAATAAACATCTGCTAAATGAATAAATGTGAATGTAGCACAGTTTATTAACTATTAAAATTGATAACAGTTCCCATATCTTTTGTTGTTGACCACAGAGGTCATGTTTCCAAATTCAGTGGTATTGGCGCAAATTCATTTGTTTGAGAGTAATATATTTTGCTTTAATATTCTAGGAAAAAAAACAAATAGATGAAATGATTAATAATTCCATGACCCCGCCTGGAGAGTAAATTACTGGAATTACATGCTGTGAAAACACAAGCAAATAAAACTAAGTTATCGTTGTCAGGAAAGGTACTTCAAGCTGAATGGCTTTAAAAGCATTGTTGAAATCCAACTGGTAAGCAACTGGCCCAGACATTTTTCAGGGGACCCCCATTAATTCTGTTATTGCATTTTGTTAGCTCTGTTGGTCTTTTTGTTAAATAGACAAGGGTCCTAATTAAAACAATATGCTGCCACAACATGATTGCCATTTAATTCATCTTGCAGAAGCATTTGGCCATATTCCAGCAGTGCATCTTTAAAAGCATTTACTTCCACCAGCCACTTGGCTGGTGTTCAAAATCACACAACAAGGGAGATGACATCAAATCGTGAGAAAGAGGCTTGTGGGTATCTGAAATATGGACAGCTGCTTGTTCTATAAATACAACAGCTCTATCTATCTATATATCTTAGTAATGGTGAGCGAAACAAAATGTGATTGAGTAAAAACATATTATTGTCTTTTGGCAACATGAAAAGAGTGATTAAACACAGTCACCTTGTCAGATGTGGAACGCTAACAAATCGCCTAATGCACTAACAAGTTCAAACGTGGTGTTTAACACTCTGTCAATCAAGCCTTTGGCTTTTCAGCATTTGACAGTGTGGTCGTTTGTTCCTCACAGCGACAAGACACACCACCACAGTGCGTTTAAGTCCATCTAAAACAGATGGCCTTTTTAAAAAAAAAAATAAATAAAAAAAAACTGCTTGCAGCTGTTTCCTGAATTCTCACATAGGTCTATTTAGTCATTACGGGACAAGCTAATTCTGTCTTTTTACTTAATAATGTATGTTCCTTTCACTCTCTCGGTTCACTTTGCAGTGATTTCATTTCAGAAGCAGCTTCTGGACGATATACTGAAGGGTGATTTGTGAGACATTACTATAAGCTCAATGCAGTGTTAAAGGACTGACGTATTGTTCCTAAAACAAAAGAGAATATCCCCTATTCATATTCGTGTATGGGCCTGCCATAATTGAAAAGATCATCTTTTTTTTTTTTTTCTTGCATGTTCTTTCTGATCCTGAACTGACACCTAAATCCTCAAACCCATAAAATCCTCTTCATTGACAATATCCAATATTGTAATGCCATTGTTAACATACAGTCTTCAGGTTTGATGATTAGTGCTGGTGTGCAATTTGCATCATCAAGTTGGCTTACTAGGCTTACTAGTCATTTTTTACAGCTAACCTCATGATTCCTGCATGATTCCTACCTGTATTTGATGGTTTCTATGTGTGTATCCAGTGAGCAACTGAAATCACATACTCCAATCACTATGTTTGGTATTGTCATCTCAAAAAAAAAAAAAAAAAAAAAAAAAAAGAAGAAGAAAGAAAGAAAGAAATAAAAAAAGAAAATGGTATTGATTTTAGCACTGTACTGTATCATTCCAGTCAGTGAATTGACAATATACTGGGGATCAGGTTTTAGAGGTGACTCTTCCTCAAAAAGTCTAGACATGAGGACACCCGTAGTATTCACCGCTGCCATTCATGTTTCAGAAGTGACTGAATTTATATTTTAGAGTGACTAACTTTGACTTGTCAGATTCCAGCAACCTGTCATTATTTCAAATGTGTCAGCAGGTCTCCACAGCTACCTGTTAAAACTCAGACTGGAGTCCTGTATAATTTTCCCATCTTCCCTGCTCCCTGTGTGCTAAATTGCATTGGAAGATGGATTTTTGGCATCCGAGGCTGTCAGGTCTCAACCAGGGAAGACTTTATGCACTGGTACACCCACTATGAAAGTGAATTCTGTAGGGATGGAGGGGAATCAAAGTCTTGAGTCAAGTGTTGCCACTTCAGTAGCTCTGGTCATTTTTCTCTGTCAGATTTTCAGACTTCTAACAAGAAATTGGATGCTTTGAGTATTTCTCTGGTGCGGAGTTATGTAAATGCCTTTAGCTTATTCTCTGGTGGGATCAGCGTGATCATTAGATTAGGGGGTGAGGAGGAAGAAACAGAAAGGAACTCTTGCCTTCTGTATGAAAGACAGGCCTTGTAATTCATGCTAAATTAGTTTTCTTCACGTTAACCTAAAACACTTCACGTATCAGTCTGTAAAGAAGTGTAAGACCTCGTCAATTCTGTTTTGCAAGTCTGTGCTTTTGTTGTGTGAATGTGGCACAGTTGGCAGGTAAGCTCATTTGTGTCTGGCATGATTGGAAAGGTAAATGCTCGACATGTGCCTTTCCACTAGAAGGTGTTTGTTCTGATAGTTTGTATCCTAAATCTTTTTTTTGTTACAAGGGCATGCATCACTTAAAATGAATGGTTTTTCAATCTGGAAGGCTCTTTCCTTCAAAGCGGCACATGCGTGTTCCTTCACATGGGTCCTCTTTCTGTCTTTCACCGAGGGAGAAGATTATTCCTTTGTGCTGAAATTCACATTCTGTGATTCTATGGTACAGCCACGGGAAGCTCATGAAGTTCACATGAGCTTCCTGTGGCTATACCAGCTGACATCAACCAGGAATGTTTGAGCTCAGCTTCCAAGTTCTTGCACAGAATTTGCTAACAATTCTGCTGGGACCTCAAACCAGTTTTTCATTAATTTGATCCTTCTCTATACTTTAACATTTCCTATACATGTGGCTGTGGACAGTTTTCAGCAAATTCACACCAACACAGGTACATTTCCATGAGTTCTTCCTACAGAATTTATTTATTTATTTATTTTTACTATTTTCTGCCGGGCCCGGAGGTTAAGCGGTTCTACTACTTTATGTGTTCACAAATATATTACAGTTTAGAGTCTTGGCTTTGCGTGTGTGTGTGTGTGTGTGTGTGTCAATCATGACAACTCTTGAAATAGTTTTAGCCTGTTATTGGAAATAACAATGTTAATGTACTTGATCTTGGCGGACTGGACGTGGTAGGTTGCTGTTGGTTATGGAATTGCTATCTGTATAGGCTTGCTACTGCTAATAAATACACAGACATGCCCCAGTGAGCATGTAAATTATAAATAGACATACATAAATCCCTTATGAGATCTCGGCAGGGGGAGCTGGGGGAGGTAGAGGGTTCACAGAAACTCTGATAGCATGCTGCAGGACTAGCTTTGCATTTTTAAAATAATTCTGTGATATATTTACATTTATAAAATGGTTAGTTCCAATCCTTGATTCTGATTGGTCAAGAGCTGTGCTTTATTCAGGATAAAACACGGCTATGACTGCTTCACCCGACGGTTCTATTGATCGCTACGCATTACTGCGGTTCTATGTTGTTTTTATTTGAGCTTTCATGCATTTTACACAATGGAAAAACAGCAACAGTTGTTGCTGTTCACGCTCAGGGACTATTTTTTTTTTCCAGCAGAAGGAAGGCTTTTTGTGATTTTACTTGAAGAAAGTTGCACTAATAAATTGTTTTTTACTTTAATATTGTGTGGCAACCGTTTTATAAACGCTTTTATAAACTCCGCTTCGCGTCGTGACTGACTGCTGAGGCTTACTAGTCAACCCAAGCTGTGGTGATCAAGTACTCTAGGTGCCAGTTATTTTTTTTTTTTCCTTTTAAAGTCCTTTTCTCCCCATAATTTTATGGGATCTCTTATAAATATACTACAATGTATTTGAAATGCATTTATTTTGTGTGAAATATACTACCCATGCATTTACATTTTTATGCACTTAATGCAAATAACCTGCAATTGCATTTTTTTTTTTACTGCTAAATTGGAACAGCTAATTTTTGTTTATATAATTATACCTTAGTTATCCAGATTTAGTGCTGAGGCCCAACTAAAGCTATACTTAAGTGTATTTGATTGCTCTAAAGTAAAGTGGAACTATTGCAAGAATACATTTGGTACACTTAAATGTCTTGCATATTTTTTTTAAATGCCTTGCATATTACTGATATTATTCAGTGATCATCCTATCCTTACTAATAGTGGTATTAAAACACATTTTAAGCTTAACGTTAAGAAATGTGTATTGTGAAATAAAGTACTCCAAATGCGTTCTCCAAAAAAACATTTAAATATAATATTCATATCAGTAAGTCTCAAGAGATGTGTCAGTAAATATGTTGATGGATTTGTAGTACTTATACATTTATTTTAGGGCTGTGCAAAAGTTAATTGCGATTAATCGCATCCAAAATAAAAGTCTGTGTTTACATAATATATTTGTGTGTGCTGTATATAATTATTTTGTATATATAAATACCTATGCATGCATGTATATATTTAAGAATTATTTGCGCTTAAATTCTGTATATATTTATAAATACATAATCTATATTATATAAATATAAATATTTTATATATTAATAACATATTTTCTTAAATATATACATGCATGTGTGTGTATTTATATATACAAAATAATTATATACAGCACACACAAATATATTATGTAAACACAGGCTTTTATTTTGGATGCGATTAATCGCAATTAACTTTTGCACAGCCCTAATTTATTTTAAATACATTTTGGACCTGTCAACAGGTCCATACCTAGCAATATATGTGGCCAAAATAACATAAAACTGTAATACAGCACAATTGCAGTAAACTATGCTGTGGTTCTGTATTACTTATAAACATTATTTCTATGTCCTCTGGCTTAACCACAGTCCCTGAAGGTCATAAATTGGGCAAAGCTTCCTCCTTAAATCCACATCCATAGGTATACCTGCTGCAAACAGCTTCAACAGCTGCCAGCATGTCAGATGGACACGGCTCGAGGAGGAGCTCAACGGAGGGAAAAGATGGAGCAATCGATCTCTTTGCCTTCAGATGCACATGATTGCCTCTCTAGCCTCCCTAAGTGGGCCATGTGACGTGATTGAACAATCAGCTGCATTACCCGAGAGAAATATAAACCTCTCTCACACATTTATGTCTCAAACCTCTGGGATATATCTTTGCTTACCTCTGTCACCACCTGAAAAAGCCACACAGATCACTTGGAGCATCTGTTGCAAGACTAACCATGAATGATGTGTCGCGTTTCTCGGCTGCAGGCATATGTTCACACCTATTTGATATGAAGAAAAACTTTCTTTTTTTTTTTGCCTTCCAGAGAACATTGGTCGTCTTAACACAGATTTAAACCACAAAACTTTTACGGTACTCAGCAGAAATCTGCGAGTATGGTCAGAAAGGCAGAGGGGTTTGTTTCCAGTTTGTTCCCTTAATAATTTAAGACAAATATACAACCCATTTTTAATTAATACCACAGGTGTACTCCACCTAGAAATAACCAAGCAGGTCACTAGAACATAAACATCAACTGCAAAGTACACAGTACAAACTATAATGTGTATATAAAACCACCATAATTAATTACTGTAATTGATGATGGAATTGTAGAGTCAGCAGGAATCACGCAGGGTCTTTAAATCCAATTAAAGCTTCCTTGAATATATCTGACAAAGTGGTTTATGATCAAATATAACTTGCAGTTCACATTACACAAAAGATGGCATCTTCTCGATGGCATCTTATTGGGCAATTGGTTTATAACTTTAGCTTTTTATTTGATTTTCTACATGTAAATTTCACTTTGGTCTTGATAACATCTGCGTGTAATTAGGCACAAGGTTGCTGTAATTAAGCAAGCCACTGGAGATAGAACTGATAACATTATTTATAGGTCCATCACCGCTGCCGAGCTGGCCACCTCTCTGGCTGGTTTAAGCAATCACTCATAATTAAACTTGGAAAAAAAAAAAAAAAAAAAAAACATAACAAACAGGCTCCAGAATGGAACTGTGATGTATTAACATATTAAGTTATGATGTAAAATCAAAAAGAGACTTTACTTTAAACATTAAAGTACCAGATATACTATATCGTTTGTTTAGGGTTAACATTCTCAAATCTTTTTCGTTCTCAAATATTCAAGGTTTAATACAAGTTAAGCACAATCAACAGCATTTGTGGCGTAATCTTGATTATCACAACAATTATTTTGTAATGTCCTTCAATGTTTGGGGTTTGTAAGTTTTGTTCGTTTTTGAAAGAAGTCTCTTATTTTCACCAAGGCTGCATTTATTTCCTCCAAAATATATGACAATTGACAGAACTTTTTTTTCTGTTTTAATGTATTTTAAAATGTAATTTGTTCCTGTGATAGCAAAGCTGAATATTCGGCATCATTACTCCAATCTTCAGTGTCACATGATCCTTCAGAAATCAGTCTGATATGCTGATTTGGTGCTTCTTTCTTATTATTATGGAAACAGTTTTGCTGCTTAATATTTTGTGGAAACCTTTTTTTTCAGGATTCCTTAATACAAAGTTCAAAAGAACATCATTTATTTGAAATAGAAATATTTTGTACTAACAAACAGTCTTTACCGTCACTTTTAAATGCATCCTTGCTTAATAAAAGTATAATCTTCTTCTTCTTTTTTTTAAATAATCTTATTTAGAAGTAGATTTAATAGCTTTTCATTTTAAATAAGCACATTACATTAATTGTGTTTTACTCTTAACTGTAAAGCTGTTTAAATTATATATATATATATTAATAGTTAATAGTTATGTGAACTTGCATATTGTTTACATAATGTGGCTATATTACTGAAACAGTGACCATTTTAACATTTTGTTAACGTTCTGGTTCAAGTCTAACATGCAAAATCTTCGTAAAAAACTGGAAAAATCTTGTCGAAATTCCCAGGACTACATTTTTTATTCAATGCAGCCTTCATGTCAAATCATTGTTCATGCTCCAAATGTGAACATCTCTTCAAAGGCGGATGACGACGGGAGCACATGTGCCTCTCATAAAGAATTAATTCTGAAAAGCAGGGGATAAATTTACCATTTATTTTACCTTCAGTTTTAGTCATTGTGGTGTTTCTGCCCAAAGGGAAATGCAGCTGGAGCCAAGTCTGCCTACCTGGCAGCAAGCCCAGGGCATAAGATGGTGTAACCAATACCAATGAAAAAAACTAGACAGACCGTACATCCTGAAAGAAAATCGGTGCATATTTTCTCAACCTAAAGTCTTATAGAAAAAGTGCTGGTAAGCTTGATTTTCCAGTCCCCATGTACACAGTCAATAGTTGTTGTTTTCTGGGGTGGGCAGTCAATGCATTAGTGTCAGTCCAAGTATATTTTAACAAAATGCATTAATGACACCCTTGTTGATCCATTCATTCTCACATTTACAACTGCGCTAAAGGAGACATGGAAGAGAGCCTAATATTATTTGCCTCATTGTTACACTGGCAGGGTGCAATATCTTTTAATTCTGTGATCCTTGAACAAAAAGACTGCATAAATCAGATACGTTCTCTCTACAAATCATCCTCTAGCTTTATGAAATTTCCGAATGAAATTTTTGAGAACACGCAGTCGTAATTAGTGTGGACGTACAGCAACTCGTGCCAGGCTTTAAACGGAATCCCAGAGGGAACGGGTTTGCTTTAGTGTAACATTGCAGCAATTCTTTCATTCACTCTTTCAAAGGGGATTACATGAAAAGAAAGTCATTAAAAAAATAAGGGAAGTTTAAGCGTTAAGGTGACTTTAAGAAGTTTGTCGTCTCAAGTTTGGCATGTTGTAACTTTGTCTCCTGCTTTTTGGGGTCATTAATATACATGTGACAGTGATGACCTCTCTGGGCCTCGGGGAAGGTCCTTCTCGGTTTTTTCTTCTCTTGTGAAGGATCGGAGTGAGTGAGGTCCTCTCGGTGATAGGCACAGCCCTTATCTTGAGACTCTACAGAGAGGGCTTCCCTTTTCTCATTACATTGACTGGCATTGTGAAATCACACTGGGTGTGCCCTTTCTTTCTGAGCTTATCTATTTGTTTTCACTCATTTTCCAGAAGCGGCGGTAAAAAGAAAGTGACAGCACTAAACGAGTAGTCCTGTCTCTCGATCCCATCACATTCTTCTTTGAGAGTGATGTGTGAAACCGGCATGCCAAGACTCTGACAAGCAAGAAATGATCTTTCACATTCACTTTCACTTACAGTGTCTGTTCACAACTGAACGTGTGTTTTGATACAATTACGATAAACAGAAAGTGCATTGAAAATTCAAAACAGAGAACGGGGTAAAATCAATCAAGTTCTTTATTACCCAAAACTGTTCTTTTGAACTCTCCAGTGTCTCTTAAATGTCTGAAAATCTATTGGTTCAGCATGAGAGTCTCAGAAGAATTTTGAAGCAGAAATCTGGCACAAGACCCCTCGGAAGTGTACAATTTGGAATCCATCATCTTCGATTAAGGTTGTAGAGTTCTGCATCTTTGTGACAGAAAATACTTTTACTTTGTTACAATAAAAGGATATTTAAAATAAATGCTTTTCTTATGAACTTACGGTAACACTGTTTTGGTCGACTTTAGACATTCTTACTAACTTAGCCAAGTCTATTAACTCTCATTAGAGTATCAGTAGACTATCTGCATAATTATTTTGATGCCCCTAACATTCTACTGACTATACGTAACTTTGCTAATCCAAACCAAACAGTCTACTAACAATCTACTAATACTATAATGAGAGTTAGTTGACATGCACTTACTAAAGTGGACCATCAAAATAAAGCTTAACCAAACTTTCACAGAAAACTGAAAGACATGTGTCATGGTTTCCACCAAAAGTATTAAGCAGCACAACCATTTTCAACATTGATGATCATAATAATTAATGTTTATTGAGTACAAAATCATCATATTAGAATGATTTATGAAAGATCATGTGACACTAAAAACTGTAGATATGTTGCTGAAAATCATATCGGTTACCTAAGGTAACCTCGGTTCTCTCTAGAACGATTATTGCGTAAGTTAGCTTACGCTACGGGAAAGATTAATCTTTTGAAGATATTGAAGCCAAAAAATGATCCTTAATTTTTGTATTCATTGTCAATGAAGTGCAGCAGCTAGCAGACCTACAGCAGGCTGTCTAGCGTGTTCAATGGCTGCCTTGCGGAAATTGCAGCAGCCTACCACTAAGCCCGACAAGACGTCACGTGCAATTAAGGGTGCTCGAGCCTTCACAAGGGCATAGCCTGCCAGTATGGGCATGGCTTAGCTAACACAGTCTCACAGTCTCCTGTATATACGCTGTATATACGCTAAGTCTCGTCTTTTCAGGGACGTCTTTTGACCATACGTCAACATCCGCCTTTTTAGGGTACCCTTAAAGATGAACTGAACTGAAATTTGAGAAAAGGTGATAACAGATGTATTTTATTTATTCTCATTGGTAAAATTTTTAAAATGGCAGAATTTGTTAAAAGGGATAAAATGGTACATTGAAAGTGTTGTTTTTGTTACACGGGCGCCGCCATGTTGGATTTCAACATTCGACTACGTCACTGGCATGGTAAGCCACTCCGTTGCCTACCCGCACCAGCAGAACAGCCGTAGCTTGTAAACAGTCTGAGGCTAAATGACATGGCTGAGGAAACAGATTTTTTAGCGACACGCTATTTAGAGATGTGTACGTTCGTCAATGAGTACATGAAACGTCTGACAATGTCTGCATGAAATGTTTTATTTACACAAGTTACAAGTTCAACGCATCACGGCATCACGTTAACGTTACTCGAATCCTTGATATTCGGGTGAGGGGGAAAAGATCCCTGATGTATAGTTCACTGTAGAGGATGGGATTCTCCTTCCTAAATGCACCCTCGCCCATAGAGTGAACTGCCAGTACGCTGTTAAGGCCATTGCACACTGAGTCCGAAATTCGCATTCGAAATTTTCGCACGTTAAAAAAAAAATTCGACCTCACGTTATGTCAGTCACGCTTGCACACCGCCTCCGAAACTTTCGTCCGTCATAAAATTAATCGGATCGGGTTCGATTTTCTGTGTTTTTCGCATCCAGAGCCAGCATTTTGAGAGGTCTTTTGACAATTCAGGGCCGGGGGGAGCTCGTCCTCAAATCATTGCACATATGCGCCGTGCTTTCAGTTTCGGTTTTCAATTCAATCAAGTGTTTATGTTCTCTTCTCTATATTGGATTATGAAATTAATAAACCTCCCCTTTCAATCAGATTGAAATTTAGGATCGAATAAGGTGTGATTGAGCAGCCTATTCGATAACTAATGTATTATTTGAGCACAATATATCCACAATAAACAGCCTAGCTGTTCTGTCTGCCCAGCGCTTCCACCGGGCCTCGCGCGGGGGTGTGTGTGTGTCCATACCAGACACACTGCAGTCTCCGTTCAGAATCGATTGGTTCACGGAAATTGGTGGTCTTGTTTTTAATAAGTGGCTCCAGAATCGCTAGCAAAGCATCGAACTGTCCCACTGACATTCTGAGGTAAATTTTGAATCGCTCAGGATAAATTCGCAACTCCTTGATAAGGAACTCTCCTTCCTCTCGGCGCAATTTCAGGATTGGATGGACGTAATATTTTCTCTTTCTTCTCTTTTCAATAAGAGAGAGGGCAAAAATCATCCTCACTGCTTGACGAATCCATTTGGTATTTTTGCGTTTTTTCCCGCAAAGGTTTAATAAATACGCAACGGACTCGGTGTGCAAGGTTTCTATGCGTGACGAATTTTTAGGCTGAGGAACACGAAAATACGCATACGAATATTTCGTACTCAGTGTGCAATGGCCTTTAATCTAAAAACAGCATGAGAAAAGTGCAACAAGTTAGCCCAGCCTAGTCACATACAATACCCTGCTACTAATGGGGCTCTCACGTCTCAGCTCGGACATCCATTAGAGACAGCATAGCCTCCTCCAACACGTTTCTCTCACCGAACAGCATCCGAAATGAACGGTGCATGGTGATTCCTTTTTTCGCTGATTAATAAATGTTCCAGGTTGACGTCTGCAACAGATCGTCTCCGTGCAGTGTCTATGCTCCACAGCGCTCGCGCCCGCAGTCACTTTCCCCCAAACGATCCTGTACTGTGAGTGGAGCCTGAAACTGATCGTCCTCCATCATGTGGTGGTCGTCAGACACTACCGGCCTGTCCTTCACGGGCTCAAATGTGTAATCTATGCCGTTAAAAGTGCTCATTTTCGTCTACAGGACCACAGCTGTTGTCTATGGCGCTCCGCGGGTCCTACCATGCCAGTGACGTCATCGAAATTGCCAGGGCTAACAAGCGCAGTTTTACGTTGCTTAAAAAAAGCTATATTAATATATTTTTTTAAGAAAATGTTTAGTGTAATTTACTTTTAAATGTCATAAACAACACGTTTTCGACGTCGATATTTTTCAGTTCAGTTCATCTTTAAACGTCGGTTAGTTGACGATCCCGGGCAGTCATAACACTGACGCTTTACCTTTAATGTCAGTTAGGTGACGGGGTAGGTTTAGGGGTAGGTTTAGATCTGGGGTAGGGTTAGGATCCGATAACGTCATCTAACCGATGTTAAAGGGTACCCTAAAAAGGCGGATGTTGACGTGTGGTCAAATGGGACTGCGCTGGCTTAGCGTATAAACAGGGCTCGGAGGCTGATTCTCTGATTCAGAGAAGCGAAAGTATACTTTAATATATGATGGTCTTGTAATGGACTTCAACAGAGAGTGATGCTTTTAGAGCTGTGTAAAAAAAAAAAAAAAAAAAAAAACAGAAAATATGGATAACATTTGTTTGGTTTTGTATTTTCTGAGAATTCAGACTCTGCTCCAGCTGTCACTGTTAGTGCGGCAACAAACGGACTCAAACAAAAACAGCCCTGCCATAGACTTCTCAAACAATGCTCATGTTTGTTGATTTCAAACAGGATGCTTTGCTTTAGTCTCAGATGGCACTGTTTCATCAAATATGTACTATCTCTATAAAACAAACATTTTCTGGGTTACAAGAATAACTTACAAATATATTCTTTGGTGATAAAATATTCATGCTTTTCGGTATTTGACACAGTATTCGTGCAATAATTAATGTCTTATTTCTCATATCAGTTAATTTGTGGGTTTGTTATTATTTTAGTTAGTATTTGTTGAATATAGCACCATTAGTTAAACTAAAATGAGTGACACTTATGAAACAAACCTTTGCCAATTTGTTCACATAATAATACATATTAAAGGGTTAGTTCACCCAAAAATGAAAATTCTGTCAGTATTTACTCACCCTCATGTTGTTCCAACCCCGTAAGACCTTCGTTCATCTTCGGAACACAAATTAAGATATTTAGGATATTAAAATCGCTCCTGCATACAGTCCATAGGCTTCTTGAGGGACTGGCTCCTGCTGTCCTCGAAAAGTAATTGAAGACATCGTTAAAATAGTCCAAGTGACTACAGGGGCTCAATCTTAAGTTTATCAAATGACGAGAACACTTTTGTGCGCAAAAAACAACAACAAAAATAACGACTTTATTTCAACTATTCACTTCCTTCTCCATAAGCCTATAGTCCGTTAACGTAGTGTGATTGCGTAGAGCTACGTCACACGTAGGCTCACTATTGGCCGACGCTGATCATGTGTGTGTGATGCGTGTGACGTACAATAACAGAAGCTTACGCTATTAAACTAGTTACCTGACTCGCGCAGAGGGAGAAATAAACGAATAGTTGAAATAAAGTCGTTATTTTTGTTGTTTTTTTGCGCACAAAAGTGTTCTCGTCGTTTGATAAACTTAAGATTGAGCCCCTGTATTTACTTGGACTATTTTAACGATGTCTTTTATGACTTTTCGGGGACGGCAAGAGCCAGTCCCTCAAGAAGCCTATGGACTGTATGCAGGAGCGATCTTAATATCTTAAATATCTTAATTTGTGTTCCGAAGATGAACGAAGGTCTTACGGGGTTGGAACAACATGAGGGTGAGTAAATACTGACAGAATTTTCATTTTTGGGTGAACTAACCCTTTAAGTAAACTTCATGAAGGTTTCTGAAATCCACTGCAGGCGAGGGTAGCTTATGTATAATCTCCATTTTCACAAGTGCATTTGTTCTTAATATAGATCAAATGTTTCTGCAACAAAATCCTTTAATCTTCTTTTTCTGTGCCAATCAAGTGCTGCTGACTCGTTCCTTTTCTTAACTGCTAATTGCAATCATTAAGACTCGATTAAAATGCTGATTACACAATCATTTTTGTTTGAGATCCTACTATTGTATAATGTCAAATTAATGGATGTCAGTTTTGAAATTCATTTGTTGTATTACATTTGTAAATCTTGTTTTATTCTAGCCCAGTTTTTAAAGCAATCCTATACTCTGTTTTTCCAGGCTTGGACTTTATTTGATAATGTTCATAACTTTATATAGAAGTACCCCCACCCCACACACACTGCACACACACAGTTTGTCAACAGCCTTTTTGGGGATCTTTTCATGAACAGAAGATTTAATTACTTACCACTTCCCAAGCTTGTTAAACGTTCATTAGCTCAGGATTGCCATTGATTGACAACAGGGTGGCCAGACTCGCTCAGATCAACCTGACATTCTTCTGTTGCTGGACTGAGGTTGACATTGGGCTTGCTGATGGATGAGAAATATTACTGCCAGATCGAAAAGCAAAGTGGAAGATAAATGAGTTTAATGCTGCCGCTATCGTGAAATCTAAGCACCACATCTATTTATTAATATTTGGTTTGCCTCCACAACAATCCATCTCTATTTGGGTAATACATATAGGATTGGATCTGTCATTTTGGTTATTTACTAGCATTTGTCTCTCACTTCCCTAGTGGGCACTCAGTGGCCCCGGCCAGGCAGCTTTGAGGTAACTTCCCCTCTCTAGGTGACAGCACACTGAAAAGCCTTTGCTGACAGTTACTCGGAAAAGTCACACGGCGTTATCATAGAAAGAATTTCAGCAGACAAACAGTGCAGAGGAGACTAAAAGTCTTGAGCCCACAATGAACCCAATATAATATAATATAAAATAATAAACCCAATTCAATGTAATAAACTATGTTACAAATTCAAATAAACGAATATCGCCACATGTTATTCGCCAGTGTTTTTCAGGACGTTTTTTTGGTGTTTACACCCAAACGAGTTTTGCTGACGATGAGCCGAGTGAACAAGCAAATTCATTCCCTGACATTAGATTGCGCCCATTTGCTCAGCAATACATGTTTTTTTTTTTTTTTTTTTTTTTAAATCCGCTTTTACGCGTGGCATTTTGCATGTCGGTGTGCACACTCACATTGGCGTTAAACGTCAACAAATATATATATATATCAACACAGTCTCATGAAGATGCGTATCTATACCACGAGTGTCATTTCTCGTGGCATTTATACGCCAAAAGTGTTTTTTTCGTGTATATGGTACGCACTAAAAAACCCTGGGTTAGGTTTAGGGGGGAGGGGGGTGGGGAGTTCGTGCGTATTATACGAAAAAAAGTGCGTATCATATGTACGCGAAAATCGCGTGCCAAATACACGCAAAAACTGTTTTTGGCGTATAAATGCCACGAGAAATGACATTCGTGCCATAGACACGAACTTTCATGAGATCGGACTGATATATATATATATATATATATATATATTAGGGCTGTCAAACGATTCATCGCATCCAAAATAAAAGTTTGTGCTTACATAATAAATGTGGGTGCACTGTGTATAATTATTTTATAAATATAAACACACACACATGCTTGTATATATTTAAGAAATATTCTCATGTATATACTGTAAATAGATTTATATATAATTTATATTATATATAAATATTTTATATATAATTATTATTTTTTTCTTAAATATACATGCATGTGTGTGTGTTTATATTTATAAAATAATTATACACAGTGCACCCACTTTTATTATGTAAACACAAACTTTTATTTTGGATGTGATTAATGACGATTAATCGTCTGAAAGCCATCTGTCAGAAGGATATATATATATATATATATATATATATATATATATATATATATATATATATATATATATATTCTGCATATCCCCTCTCTTCCAGTCACACCAATAATTGTCACGGTTTGGGTTTTGTGTCTTGTTCTTGTCTGTCTGTGTTTCCCTGTCTTTTCATTTTTTAGCTTTCTCCCGTTATGTTGATTAGTCTTCCCAGGTGTTTTTTATTAACCACGCCCCCTTGTTATCTTGCTTGGTTGGCTGTGTATTTAAGCCTTGTGTTTTAGCTCAATTGTTGTGGGTTATTGAGGTTGTCAGTTTGCATGTCCTTTGTTCTGTTCTGAAGTCTAGCAATGTCAAAGTTCTTGTTTATTTATTAATTTATTTATATATATTATCCTCCTCTGCATCATATTGCCCCCCTTGATTTTCCAGTGCTTTTTTTACCTACATAAATGTCTTTCTTAAAAAAAAAAGTTAAAAAGAGAAATATGTGTTGAACTGTTGTATGAAATGCAAGATTTGCAATTGTGTGGATAATCTGGACACAGGGGATTTTTTTTTTTTTAATTGAAGAAACTTAGAATCTTTAATTGATCTCTATGCATAGTCTGTGTCTATATTTGTTATGTATGCTAAGGAGTGCTAAAGCCCCACTTTTACAAAGGTACATTGTCGAGAACAGCAGTAATATAGCACAATTTGCTAAGGCAGCACACTGTGAATGAAAACTATATGCTCGCTACTTGAGTGGTTGCAGTCAGTTTTGACCATGAAAGATGAGGTAATTTGATTAGATGTCATGTATTTACCTCATTTTACCTGCTAGAAGTACATTTTTCAGTTTTAATGTTATTTTAAGGTAGAATTAAATGAATGGCAAAATTAAGCATTTTGTTCACGTACCCCATCTGTCACATCATGCATCCCCAGTTTGAGAACCACTGCTGCAATCAAATAAAAATTCAGATTATAACATTTTAAATAAATAAATAAAACTAGTTCCAGACTTTGGAACACATATAATGTGCATGTTAATGCCATTTAATCAATTGCTGAATTCAATGAGCATAAAAAGCTGTTTGTGTGAGGGAAAAAAAAAAAAGGACTCTAGGTGTTGAGCTTTTGACAACTTGGTATTATTTGACCACTAATGTAAATGCAGTCTAATTAGTGCTGATATTTGAAATAATCTTCAAATCTATTTTGATAATTGCCAAGATGCCTGTCCAAAGGCCAAGTGTTGACAAACATGAAAGGCTCAGAAAAAAAAAAAAAAGTTTGCACGAAAAATCCAGCTTTGATTTGCCAGTCAAGGGGGACAGGCAACATCTATGCTAATGTTCGGTCTTAAGTAGTTTGGAGTACCTTGCTTCTGATTAAGCTCTCCAGGGCCCTCGCAAGCCAGTTAACATGTAAATGCAGCAATTGTATTCCCATTAAAATTCATACAAAGCCTGATAAAACTGTGTGGAGCTTTTCTAGTCACAACGTAGTTTTCTATACATTTTTTTATACAATTATGTAGTGACTGTGTCCCTATGTGGAGTGATGGTAATTATAATGTTTGACAAAAATAAAATAAATATTTACTAAAAGAAAACATGAAACGTAACAAAGCATTCTAGTGCAGTTAACATTTAACATAACATAATATGCCGCTTGATAAGATTATATAAAACAAAGGCATATTTACACTGTCCTCACTCATATATGAAAGCTTGTGGCAGGGATCTATGTAATTCAGAGGAACCATCTCCTATCATTGAGAACTAATTTACATTAGTGTTATGCCCTACTGCTATGCTATTTCTAATTATGTGTTTTTATTTGTGATATGTGCTGTATAAAATGCAAATAACTGTTTCTTCTACATTACCGTTTTTTTTTTTATGCTTTTCAAAGAAGTATGCTTATACACTCACCTAAAGGATTATTAGGAACACCTGTCTGGTACAAACTGAAATAGTACAAATTTGTTTCTTTATATTAATGGGAATGGTTTGAACCTGTCAGGGTGTGGTGTTGGCAAAAGAAGAGGATGATGCAAATTCTTCAAATACGAATATTTTTACTTACAAAAGGTCGGTAAAGACAGGTTGGATACATACACACTCAATAAGACTAAGAACAAACAACGACAGGCTGAACTAAAAGGAACTAAAACTTGGCTATTAAATTTTTTTTATTTTTTTTTTTGCTTTAGAACTCGTATCGTAATCGGTCCAGTACAATAATCATAGTCTTATTTGTTGATTTATGTTTTCCTGCTGTGTGGCATTGTATGCCCTTGATAACTTGATGACTTGTTAAACTACAAATATGTGAAATGATTTTTACTACCCGTCTCATGCACATTGTTGCCTTAGGCATCCTGTTGGCAAGGTCGTAACCATTGGGTTACCATGATGCCAGATATTGTTGGTCTGGCAACTGTCACAACACAAGGCAAGCACAAAATACACTTATGTTTAGCTTTTCAATTCATCTTTACTTTGAAGAAAAACAAATTTGGAAGGATATTGATTTGACAGCATTATTCTTTTTTTACTTGTTTACTTTTATTTTTAATATGCTATAAATAAACATTTGAGTACTTATTTAAAGCTACTCCAGTGGTAAATGTTCCAAAATAATATCATGACAATAAGGTTGAAAACTCAAAGATTTTATTCCTTTAGTCACCTGTCATCTGGTGTTTTGCCTTCTGTTTCAAAGCAAGTGTATGTTTTCACAAGTGCATGATGTCCTCTGTAGACAATCTTTGATATGGCTAGAAGCTGTTTTGAAGCATAATAGAGTTGTATCGCATGTACAAAGTGTTGCTGATATCAATTTTTATCACTGATGTGTGCTCATATTAATCAATGTTTATTTTTTTTATTTTTTATTTTTTTTTTGTAATGTATGCACATACCAAGACAGATGATAGCCATTTAAACACAGACTTTTTTTGGTCTTTTTTTTTTTTTTACACATACAACTGTTCAAATATTCTCCAAAAGTTGAAATAATCTTCAATGGAATGCGCTTCAAATCACTTCTTCACTCGGAGGATTTAAGCTATTAATTAATGACTCATATTAAGACCTCGTCTGCTCCATCGCTCACTCATTAATACAACTTCAGTCATTTGTCCTTAAATTTTAACCTTTAGCATAATCACAGCATTTGCATTCCAATGTAGGACAGACATGTGATGTATTTCTATTATTACATTATTAAATATATTTTTCTTCTTTAAAAAATACATTGATGTGCCTTCACCTTCCTTGCAAACAACCTAAACTGTGTGCAGAACTTAATCTTTAGAGAAATTAATGAGCTTCACACTTTTTAAAACTCTTCATGCTTGATTCTAAATGAATTTGTCTATGCAATGGAAGCACATGACTGCACATGTCCCATCTGGGTTTGATTTTATAAATAAATAATCTGTAAAGGTCTTTCTCCATTATTCACTGATAAGCAGGAGGTTTGGACTGAAAATAAGTGAACGAACCTTTTTCTACTGTATTTTAAGTTCGCCCAGACAGAGTTTGGGAACACCCACAACATTGCAGCTTTACTGCATTGAATGCTTACACCTCCTAATGCAACTTTGGATACATAAAAAAAAAAAAAAAAACCTTGAAAACTCCGGAAAAAAAAAACAAACAAACTCCGATTTGTCATCCCAGCATGGTCACTCTAGTTTAATCCACAACACAACAGGGTTTTGGTGAGGTCACAGCTGTGTAAAGTCGATAATAAACTCTTCTAAACACTTAGTCCCTGCTGGCAGATCCCATAACTACACCATTCTTTGGTAAAAAGTGTATTCATTAAAATAACTATTTGAAAGGCAACGTATAATATGCATATTATATTTAATGAATGAGAAGGAAGACATCAGAGATGTGACCAGTTATAAAACTGCCCTACATTTATTTATTATAAATTGCATGCAACGCATTATTTTCCACATATTTCACATCATTACAGCTCCTCTCTCCCCAATCTGGGTGAAAGTGTAATTTTCGATGGAGCTCCTAAATTTCCACATACAAAATATGCTGTGATTGGTTATCTGGCTCAGTGTGTTGTGATTGGTATAGCGCTTAGAGCATTTTTTTGGGGAAATTTCACACATAACCGCAAACTCTATTCATATGTAAATATTAATGATGGCATACATTTCAAACCAATTTGAGCCTGATTCTATTGCAATGTTAACGAACGAGAGGATCGTGCTGAACATATTTCAAGCACGGACTTTGCAAGCATGGATTCCAGAGTGGTACACTTTAAAATCAACAGTAACTTACTGGCAACAAATATATAGCCAGTAAGCTTTTGTATTTCATACCACAGCAAAATTACTGTTAAACTAACTACAGTAGTTCTCTTACGAGAGGTTCTCTCGTACTGCGTAATATCTTATGATAGGGGAAAACCTCTTTTCCTCAAGATATTGAAGCCAGGCGGCTTAGCTTGCCCATTGGCTGTCCTAAGCCATTATCAACAGTAATATACTGTAATTTAACCAATTTAAATTTAACTGTAAAGTAAATTCTGTATTTTTACGTTTTTTTTTTTTTTTGCATGTACTTTTGAAAAATGGTTATTTGCTGTAATTTAACGGAAACCGTCTGGAAACTTTGCTGCCAGAGATTTGACTTTTTTTATGGGATTTGTTTACAGTCTATATTACAGTGACAACAGCAGTATTTTAAAACTTAGGACAGAGGTTATTTGCACTTATTAGTGTTAACATGCTAAATAACTACAGACTCAGCATTCAGATCACAGGGTTTATGGACAATTCCCTCCCTTCAAAACACCGAGGGTCCAAATATGCTTTGGGGTGAGTACTTTCAGAAGACCTTGTATAATACATTCCTCTTTAGAGTTGTCACTGATTTACATCTGCATTGGGTCTGTAATATATGTATGGCTGTTTTTGAAGAGAGTATGTATAATGTATAAAACATAAGTAAGAATCCCTGACAAATCTCTTGGTCTTTGAATTAAATTTAGAGGAATACAGACAGGCACAACGGATAAACATTCATGTACTGTAAATGTAATTCTATCAAAGAGAACCTGAGCAAATCCTTCCTATTGATGTCAGTCCTGACTGTCCTGCAGTGAGTGCCTTATGGAATGAAAATGATAAAGCATGACAAGTCATGTGTAGCAAATAAAAATTATAATAATAATAGTTGTTCACATCTGCTTTTTAATAATTCCCTTTATTTATTTTACTATTTAACTTAGTAAGACAACTGTGCTTTATTGGGTGATGAAGATAATGTTACATATTTTACTAGTATTATTTCAACTTGTTTATGTCTCACTATTATTTATGAATATTATTTTGGTTCAGAATTGGTATACGTAATTTCTTCTAGATCAGAAAATATATATATATAAACGGCTACACTGGTGTCCATTATTCATAGTTTTGTGATTAAAACAACAAAAGACTGTTTAGCTCACACTAACACATTGAATATTAAAGGAGTAGTTCACTTTCAAATGAAAATTAGCCCATGATTTACTCACCCTCTCAAGCCATCGTGAGTATACAGTATATGACTTTGTTCTTTCAGACGAATACAGTCGGAGTTATATTAAAAATAACTAGCTTCTGGCCAAACAAACATATTATGGATTCCACAAAAGTGTAAAGCGCAATTTATGTGAGTAATGCAACGTACTGCTGATACTTGCGCTAAACGATGGCGCACCATGCTTTTTCCGATGTCTCAAGTTTCCTAAGTTTAGACTGCATATAGAAGCTAGAATTTTACTTTGTTACGTGTTAAATATGAATATTTTTCTTATACAAAGTCATCGTTTTGATTCAGAAGGCCTTTATTAACCCCCTGGAGCCGTGTGAAGGTTACGACGGATGGATGTGTGTTTTTGAGCTTCAATCGGTTGGTTGCAATCCACTGTCATTATAAAAATGGGAAGAGCCAGGATATGATTTTAATATAACTCCTATTGAATTTCAGGGTGAGTTAATCATGGGGTAATTTCCATTTTAAAGTGAACTAATCCTTTAAGTGCATCTTCCTGCATTAATAGTGTGATTACCTTTTAATGTTCAAACATTCATAAGGAAATATAATCGTATCTAAAATGAACCTTTTGGCTTGATTGATGTCTATACCATAGTTCCCTGTGAGCTCTGAATAATAAGCAACATGTATAATAACAATCTGAAACAAGTTCAGTAATAAGGGGACATATACAGTATACTACACCTCATATACCAAAATAATAGATTGATAACGTTGTCGTCTGGAAATGCCAAGTAAAACCTTTTCAGTATTTAGTACATTGTTGTTATGCAAACGTACCCAAAGGCTCTCTATTGATGGACATCTTCATCTCTGCAAATGTTTAGTATCCAACCTACAGACCATATTATATTGATTCTGTAGAGAAAATGTGGGTGAATTAAATATCTATGACATCCTGTAGTTGTATTTTTTTTTAAATCAGTGCCTATTAATATATTTCACCATAATTGCCAGGATGCTGTGAATTTGACTTTTTTACAATTGTAAGGTATATGTAAAACATCAGGGCTCTCATTACAATATGACCTGAGGCGGTGTGCGGCAGGCAGAAACGACTTGCTTGTTTATGTCCTTCACCTACAATAAGTGCAATGAATGCAAAGAGGTTGAGCTTTTCGTCACTAAAAAATAAAATAAAATAAAAATATATTAGTTATATACCACTTAATTATCTGGAAGAAACTACTGCAATGCTTTATGATTGTTAAAGGGACAGCAGATGAGAATAAATCGAGCAGGTATGTGTTTTTGATGCGTTTACGGTAACTTATGCCATTAATTGACAAGCAGTTCCATACAGTTTTAATGTAACTGTCCCTGTCAAATATATCATGATTCTGGACTTGTTGAGGGAATATAAGGAGACTTGACTTTTCTATAAACCATTTACTGTAGGCACTTTCTACAGTTGAGCAAATTGCAATTAAACCAGCCAGATTGAAAAGATACCGATGCCCTCCAACCTCTTTGGGCCTATCAAAGTTCAATGGCTACACAAGACAGTCTGATCATTGCCATGTTTGAGGTCTCCCTCTGTTGTCTCTATGATGTTCTGGTTCCTTGAAATCAAATGTTTGAACGGGGTTGTCAATCCATGTTCACAGATTAAAGAAATCAATAAGACATGTGAAGCATGATGAAACTTAAAGAAATCTCTGGACTGCTATGAGTGCGGTGTACAACGAAAAGATGACATAGTTTTGACATGTGTACTTTGCCAACTGTGTTCTAAATGACAGTGAAATGGGCATAAATGTTGCACGCCTCATAAATATTCAATCAAACATGCACAATATACGCTAACAAGCTCTAAATTGAAGCCTGTTGAGCCACCCATATTATAAACCACAGCTATTGTTTGTGCAATATTGCTTGGTGATGCTAGTGGAGAATATATTCCATTTTTCAGCTTAGGTAAATATGAGTTAAGAGTAGCACATTTCTGGATTAATGTTGATGGAGTACTTGAGCCAGAGGGTACTTATGTAAAACAATGTTGGAAACCCTGATCTAAGTGTCTCCGTTTAGTACCATTTTTAAAATATCAAGCTGATGTAGTACTTTTGATTGAATTAATTCACTATATAATTTCCCCATGACACATACTCTACATTATAGATGTTTACAATCTCATCAAGCACATATAATATTCAAGTTGTAACAACACAAAACTTGACTATTCAATAAATATATATATATATATATATATATATATATATTAGAAAGTATCATAGAGCCATGTCCTTCCTCCTTTTTTTCCCCCCTGTCGGAGGACCATGTAAGTGGAAAATGTGTCACTTCTACTCATGTCCAAATGCTCATTCAAGTGACTACGTTCTAACCTCGGGTAAGAATGGCTTAAATGAAACTAAGACCCTGTCCTATGCGCTAGTACGGAAATCATATCTGTCAAAGTGGCAAAAATCAACAAGAAGAGCGTTCCTGCTCTGCCTCAGGGAAGTCCACTCAATGTATGCACTTCAGTCCTTGTGAGACAATGGCTAATGTTCAGCAACAAACTAGTTTGCGCTCGAAGCGGAAAGAAATCAGTGCACACCCAGTATAAAAATAATACATTATTGGTACATCGATACCTATTGTACCTATTATTGGTATAACACAGTCTCATCCCAAGAAGTCATATAACTGACGTCTTGGGACGTCTTTTGACCATGCGTCAACATCCGCCTTTTTAGGGTAATCTTAAACGTCGGTTACATGACGATCCTGGGATGTCATACAACTGACACTTTACCTTTAACGTCGGTTAGGTGACGGTGTAGGTTTAGGGGTAGGTTTAGGTCTGGGGTAGAGTTAGGATCCGATAACGTCATCTAACCGACGTTTAAGGGTACCCTAAAAAGACGGATGTATGGTCAAAAGACGTCCCAAGACGTCAGTTTTATGGATGAGACTGCGCTGATTGCTACATTAGAACCATTTTAATTGGCTGTCTTACCCACAAACTTATTTCTGTGTAAACAATGAGTGACATACATGCACGAGAGATCACTTCCGGGGGTTTCCGGAACTTGCGCAGACCAAAGTTGCCCGCGCCTTCAGATCACTTGGAGGTGGCAAATATAAACAATATAAATACCGTTCGTTTTCTCACACAAACCGCTCGTTTCGTGTCTTAGGCCATCAACGTGTACTTACATTTACGAGTCATTAAATCATGTTTATGTTGGACTTCTCTCTGCATGCTCTTTGAGGGGGTGACCATACAGTCGACCTGCATGCATTATATGACTGACAGACAAGAACGGTTTGACCTAAAAATATACAAATTGAAACTCCTGCCGAAACAATGACACCTACATCTTGGATGCTTTTGAGGTAAGCTAAAACATACTAAACATTTATTTCAAAGTGAACTATCCCTTTAAATAAGAGATTATATCAAAAAGCTATAATTTCAACACATAAAATGAGGTTAATTCATTGACAGCTCTAATGTACTGTGCATGTACATATGCCTCTATTTTCTAGCTGAAGGCAACCTGATATTGTGCCATTAAACCTTTTAATGATTCAAGAGTTTTGTTTGTGGCAGATAGTTTGAGCAAAATGATGTATCCACGCATCTGTGGCAATATTTCGATGCACTATTGCCCAACTCAAAATGTCACATAATACCAAGAAAAGTGTGATTGGTGGTTGGACATGTCAGATAGATGACATGTTTGTATCCAAGTGGATGGTTCTGTCCAGATTAAGCTGGAATAAGCACCAAACTTAGGGCTAAAATACAAGACGTTGGCTTGCGAGACTGACGGTGTTTGTCTAGTGAAAATGACAGATTGTCTTGTTGAGCAGGTGTCTGTGTTGAGCCAAGCTGTCTGTACGCAATAATAATTTGCTGTTGTACTGTGAACAGAACAGTGCAGAATTGTTGGTATATATTACCTGAAATTAATTATCTCCAAATGAGAATAGAAATATGAGAATATTGAGAGCATGTATTGGTGACAATATGCAATCTATTTTATATTATTATATTATTTTTTTTGTTTTAATTTATTGTTTATGGGGCCATTTTTTTCATTCAGTTTTGATATAATTTTCTTTTTGGGACACAAGCAAGACCTGTAGCATTTCAAAAGTATTTTGTACGCCACAGTCACACTTGTGAACCAGCAGTGTTGCGGGTCTGGTACAGGTATTATTAAATCAGGATGTTGGTGCGTAGAACTGGAGGGGAAAACATCCTCGGTGGATTAGATCGTGAAATAATTTTATATTCCGTTTTAAACAATGGCATGAAAAGATAAGTTAATCAAGGAAGTGTCTACCTGTATCCATAAACGGATTTGTGACACATGCAGGAGTGTGACCACAGCGCCTCGAGGGATTAACTGCTTCCACTGTTTCCTTGGTGATGGGAGAAACGCTACATTTTCTCTGCCACATAAACTTTATTTACAGTCACAGCTACTCAATGTTTCAACACCTTCTCTTATTTTCCTATTAGCTGTTCCCGTAGGAAGAGGGAGTAGAAAATATTGTGCAACTATAAAACTTTCCAGCTCATGGAATAGTGTACCTGAAACTATGCATGGATTTGTTCACCAGAGCACATGAAAAGTCACAAGGCACATGAAAATTGACCTACTCCGGTGTTATACAAAATAACATATATTATATATATCCGTAGCTTGCAAGTCAGAGATAATATTCAGTCACCTCTGTCTTCTTGTGTCCTCATTATCAAGACCCTCACTCATTTTTAAACCATAAGTGTATCTGCAAGTGAACCAGAAAGCGGGATGAGAACAGAACTGCAGATGAGTGAAATATATCTGAAAGATTAATGAAGTGCGGTGAATATAAAATGGGAGGAGACACTTTTAAATGGACCAAAACCTGAACATCGCAGTCGCCCAAGCCCCTGTCAGGTTTATCTTAATCTAAGCCTGCAGGTTAAACCAGTTGTGGGTATGATGGCAATAGTTTTAGTGTAATGGATACCCTTAAAAATCATTGACCCTTTTTACAAAGGCTCCTTGCCTAATTTTAGACACCCATTAACTAGACATGGAAAAAAAATAGACGGGGTTGGACTATACAAGCACACATATTGCATGATAAATGCATGCTCTTTTGGCAAGTAAATATGGAGCTGCCAGTGGAGACCATCCGCTGGGATTTGTTTTAAAGTGATAATTGTGTTTGCCCAAATAAGAATTCTGAATAAACATTTTACTTTCTCCAACTTTAAATGTTCAGGCAAGGGACCTGTGCCAAATGCTGTTGTCGAACAATTTCATTATTATATTCTCTTTATTCAACATAAATATGAAGATGTTCTATATTTTCATTTTATTCATACAGTAGCCTATATATTATCCTCCCACCAATATGCATTAATACACTACACAATTATAATATTTTTATATAATACTATTATTATATAATAGTATTGTTATAATAATTATATAATATATTAGTAAAGTACTAATAGTAATAATAATTACTATATCGTAATTTGGCAGCAGGTATATCTAAAAGACCTGACAGACAGAGTCATGAGTGGCATTTTGAAATTATTTTGTGTGTATTTGACTCTTTGAGTGCAATTAAAAAAACCTCAATGTAGTTCTGAGAGGTGGCTTCATATGGAACTTTGTTTCCGCCACATAATAAAAAAAAAAGGTAATTGCGACTTTTTAACTCACAATTGCGTCAGAATTGTGAGATTTCTTCACTATTGCGAGAAACAAAGACAGAATTGTGTAATATAAAGTCGTAATTGCTTGTTTTAAAATCAAAGAAAAAAAATCTGAACTTTATGACACACAATTGCGACTTTAAATCATTCAATTTCTGACGGTATAACTTTCAATTGTGACTTAACATTACGCAATTGCGAGAAATAAAAAAAAAATAATAATTTTGAGAAAAAGTTGCAATTACCTTTTTTTCTTTTTTATTCTGTGGCGAAACAAAGCTTTCATAGCTTTATGTGTGCACACTTTGAGTGTGAAAAAATCTGTGCAATTTCCCATGGCGAAATTCAAGCCTTGTAACACCAACAGGCAGGTTTGCGTGTCAACTCGCTTTTGGAGAAATGTAAAATGACGGCTGTAAAAACCTGAATCTTTCATTGGAAGGGGAACTTGTTCTTTTGACTCTTTTGGTGCTTTTCCATTACCAGTACCAGCTCGACTGGACTCGCTTTTCGCTACGTTTTCCATTGCAGACAGAGCCGCCACAAATAGTACCTGGTCGTCATAGCGACACCTTTCGTTCCTCGTTGCCCTATCAAGCTCTCACTGGATCCTCTCGGCTAGCAGCGGCTTCTTGGCTAGCAGCGCTATATTGATGTAATGGTATGTTGGACAACTGTATGATATCAGCCACAGCCATTCATCACAGTTACCTTAGCATGTGCTTCTCTATCCATAGGCATGGAGGGGGTGACATTGGCAGTGTTATCTACAGGCTTAAACTAAACAGAGTGCAGAATAACCTTTCAGATCAAACAGATAACTTATGGTGAGAAAATATTAACAGTCTCCATTTAAATGCAATAAGATTTGCCCAAACTGGGGTGCTTTAAAATCATCATTATCAACATTACAGAAATGGTAATTTTCCTTAATTTAACTCAAAACTAGGAATATTCAGAAGACCAGTTTTTTTTTTCATTCAGTTTTCACCATTCAGTTTGCCCCCTCGGGTATTTCTACCTCAACACATAACCATTTTAAGATGTACATACCTATAAATTCAGCCCAAATTATCATTACAATACATAGCAAGAAGCCACTTAACTGAGCATTAACACAGCATGCTCACAGAATTTCTCCTGTGATTCTGATAATTCAGCAATGGAAAATCAATGCTAATATGCTTTCATATAATAGTATACCATTGATTTATGCTACTACTCTTTCCTCTTTAAATGGACTTAACCCCCAAATGTCATTATAAAAGCATTAAGGATCATTATGCACGCTTGTTCCTTTAGCCCTGTTCGTGGATAGAAAGTTATTGTGACTAAATATCATCATTTGAACTTGTACTTGGGCATGGTGTCTTCACAAATGCCACATTCGGTCGATTTACTATGACTTTTGCGGCACTACATTCTGACGGCATGACCACGATGTGTTGTTCTCCATCTTACTACAGTGCATCATTTTTGGGTTACCTTTGATGTTCTATTTTCCTTCCTAAGAAAGTGGAGCATCTCTTGCAGAAAATGAAAACAATAACATGGTTTTATCTATACTGTTGCGGCAGTAATGAGTGTGAAACTGTGAAAGATGGATGTAAAACGCTTTTTTTCAGAGCCATTATGGATTTGCTGCACAAGGAGGAGGGAAGCAAAATTAGTTGACTTTCCTTATTATATTTTCAAAGCAGCTGATATTTACGTAATTGAGCTCAGACAGGTGCAAGCAAACTATGTCAGAACTAATATCAGTCTGGGGCTGTTCTCAGCATGACTTCGTGGAAGAGACTGGCTACGGCAGGTTTCTCTCTGCCTGCACTCAGTCCTGTTAATTGAACCTTTATTAACTCAGGGGATTTTTTTTTTTGCTTTTCTTTTGCCTCAGTGCAGCGACTTTCTTCAGAGGATGATGACAAATGCAACACACTGAGTTTCTGTGATTGGATGGTATACTAGGCAAGCATTACATTTACAGGATTGCAGATAACATCAGGTTTTTGAGTATAGATGTGACCCTGTGGGGGCGACTTATTTTCAAATTCAAAATAATAAACCAAATGAAATGGAAATGTATTATTTGTGTGTAATTGCATACACAAAATCTTAAATATTGGCAAAATCAGCAAGACTTTCTCTCCTATTATTTTGGAAGGTAAAAACAAAGATCCATGTTCTGAATCCTGTTTCCTAACATAGCATCACTTTATTTTATATCCTCTATTTTTGTTTCAAAGATTATCAGGTAGCTTGACCCTTTGACATGGTATTGATCCAGAAGAGAAGGATGTGTGGTCCTGAGATTGGAACAGAACAGGACAAATATGTTGGTCTGAGAGGCTGCATGCATTTCACCAAACAAAAGAGTGTCAAATATACCCCCCTCCCCCCAAACAAATAAAAAAATAAAAATAAAAAATAGGGCAACCGCTTGCAAGCATAATGTTTTAAAAATATCAGTATTAGAAATATGCTTGGGAGATCAGTTAGAAATTACTTTAGAATCAAGGCTCATTGTGGCCCAAACTGAGAACCAGAGGTGCAGTGAATGAATTATCTGCAATTTGGAACTAATTCAAGTACTCTTTACTATTCATCATAATCAACTAATTAGTGAACTTTGATATGACCCACTGTAATGAGCACTGAATGGCTGCAAACTTTCTATAAAAAACAAGATTTTAATGTTCCAGCTATAGTAGCTTTATTTTAGGTTCTGCTCTTAGAAAAAGAGACATAATCATCCAATAATCATGTTAATACTGAGTAACGTACATTTTAGTCTCTGTTGTAGTCACTTTTTTTTTTTTACCGTTTTGCTCCGCCAATGAAAAATTAAGAAAAGAAACCACAACAGAACCACAGTGAATTTTCTCAACACAAAGTGGTGTTTCATTTCTGGAACATAATCTGGAGTTTATATACTTTCACAAATAAGCTTCCAAACATATACGTATATCACTGTTGAATCAGATCGAATGCATTAATATTATGAACAGCAGCTATGCTAATTATTTCCCATCTGCTTTTCTGCTGTTATCTCGGAATGCTAGTCTCGAGGTAAATGGCGTTCATCAGCTTCGGTTTGTATCCAGCCTCTCACAGAGACTTCAGATGCCCCAACACCTGCGATGAGATGACTAAACGCCTGTGAAGAGACGACTCAACGCCTGTAAAAAGAAGACTCGACGCCGGCGATATGTTATGCCCTAAATTAATACATGATTATCTAACTGTATTTTTCTATGTATTTTTCTGAAATGAACTTTCTGTAAAGCTGCGTTGAAACAATAGGTATATATATATATATATATATATATATATATATATACATATATAGCCCCTGGGTTTCTGCTAGGCGCTGCTGGGCAGTCTGAAATAGGGAACCACTCACAGAACGGGGAGGGAGCACATGGCGCATTTGATAGACATTCGTAGCACATACGGCTCTGGGCATTCGTAAAACATGCCTCAAATACAAAAAAATTTACATGTGGTTTCCAGACCACGTTTCATTCTCAATGATATGTGGTCTGGCATATATATATATATATATATATATATATATATATATATATATATATATATATATATATATATATATATATTTTTTTTTTTTTTTTTTTTTTTTTTTTGTCATATTTTGTATGGTACTTATATTCTAAGCTTTGGAAATGTTTAATAAACATGTTTAATAGTTTTAGTTAGCAATAACAATGCTGCCACTAGTGTCTTAACTGACAGGCCATTATTCATTTTAATAGTTTTTGAGTGACTCAGTTGTGCTGTTCAACGATGAAATGCAAAGAACACAAACAGTACTTTCCTCTTTGACTAAAAATGACAAAACTATTTTGTGAAATTTGAAGAGCCAACTCCATCACAGAAGAACCTCAAAGAGTGGGTTAATACATTTTCCTCTTTCCCAGCAACGAAATCCAAAATTTACACAGAGCACAATAAACCAGTTAAAAACAAGGCTGTGATAAAGTATCAACAGTATTATGTCAGGAAGTTAAGTACCTAGAGACAAAAAAAGTGAAGCTTGCCACTATTTCCCATATAACTAAATTACTAGGTTTACTTATTCCCAGTAATAACCACCACTTTAACAAAAACCTATGATCTTATACACCTTTGAAGCTGGTTTGTTTACCAAACAGGGACTTTTTTTCTGCTGGCAATTTCCAACAATAAATTTAAACAGCTGAGTGAAAACCGAGTGAAATCCTTCATCTTATCAAGAGGATTGTACTGTAGTACCTTGTGTGAAAGTAGCAGATCAAAGAAATAAGAAACAAGCGTTATCAACAATCTACAGTATTTGTTTTCTTTCTGTTCTATTCTGAGTAATCTTATACAACATCGGGATTTCTCTACAACTTACTGAGACAGACACTTGACATTCAAATCAGATACATATTTAATGCTTTTCAGGCTTGGTTGAAATGCCGAAAGGTGCTGTTTATTGTAAATAATTATTAACTCATACATTTGATATTTTTGCAGGAAACCAGTCTCTGAATGATCTCAAATATGTGACCAGTGATTTTTTTTTTTTAATTCTTTAGAAACAACATCACATTTTCATCAATAAAAAAAAAATAATTACATGTAAAGAAATCAACAGCACATTTCAAAAACCTTAAAAATTCACGGTAACACTTTATTTTGATTTCCCTTTTGAACATTCTGGTAACTTTGCAATTACATGTCGACAAACTCTCATTAAAGTTTTAATAGACTGTCTTCTTAATATCTTCTAACTCTTTATTGTGATGCTCCTCCAACAGACAATCACTGACTAACTTTGCAACAACGAGTCGACTTATTCTAACCCTAACCCTACCAGTTACTAATACTCTCCAGACACTATAATGAGAGTTAGTAGACGTGCAGGTGCAACTTTACCTACAGTCAACACAATGTGTTAAAGGGATACTCCACCCAAAAATGAAAAATCTCATTTACTCATCATTTACTCACCCTCAAGCTGTTGCAAACCTGTATGAGTTTCTTTCTTTTGCTGAACACAAATGAAGATATTTTAAAGAATGATTGGAACCAAATGGTTGTTTGGCACCATGGACTTCCATAGTTGAAAAAAAATAATAAAAAAATATGGAAGTCAATGGTGCCAAAGTTCCAATCGTTCTTCAAAATATCTTCCTTTGTGTTCAGCTGAAGAAAGAATATCATACAAGGTTGCAACAACTTGAGGGTAAGTAAATGATGACAGAATTTGCATTTTTGGGTGGAGTATCCCTTTAAAAAGACCATCAAAATGAAGTGAAACCAAATTCACCTCTAAACAAATGATTTTTAGCTTCACCCAGGTTCATTAAATGTGTAACGAACACTATTGTATAAAAACCGCTCCATCTGACCAGTGGCGTATTCTGCCAATATTCCACCCACCCTGCCTTTCCACAGCAGTCCCTGTGCACAGTAAGCACTAACTCTATTAGATTTACAGCTCTAAAGTGTACTTAGTCTACTGCGTTTATCCCCAATGAACATGCTTTTTAATTCGAGTACAGAGCTACTGCTTCAAGACATTTGCTTTCATTATCAGATAGATTAAGCCATCCTTTATACATGGCCCCTTTACATTTTCTTCGCAGTCTAAAGACAATGGATGTTTTTAGGGATACTTTGAGGAAAGGTTCCTTTTCACCTGTATTTACAATTTACACATTTTCTTAAAGGGATAATTATCCCAAAAATGAAAATTGTCATCATTTACTCACCCTCAAGTTTTTGTTTTTTTTTTGTTTTTTTTTCTTCTTTGAACAGAGTAATCAAATGATCATGGCAATTAACTTCCATTGAATGGAAACAAATGTCAAGGAAGTCAATGGCTACCATACACAGCCCTGACGTCCAGGCTAAAACAAGGCAAAATAAATTAAACCAAAAACCTTGTAATCACCGTTGACTTTGCTTACATGATGGAATGTCATATCTTTGTCTATTTTGGCAAAAATTATATAACCAAATTCAAGGTTATTTTGACTGTATCAGATCTATAGTTAACCTAGACGGTGAAATAACGGCTATTGCTTGCTGGTTAATGTCAACTGTATTCTTCAATATATATATATATATATATATATATATATATATATATATATTTGTGTTCAGCAGAAAAAAGAAACTCATACAGGTTTGGGACAACATAAGGGTGAGTAAATAACAGAATTTTCAACTTTCTGTCCTCATTTATTCATCTTCTATATGTTTTTTCTTTTCATTCAATGTATAACAAAAGGAGAAATGCTGAATAATTTTCTGGCTGCTCATTGGCACAAACTGTTAATATGGTCACTAGGCACTTGAACAACTTTCATTTAGCTATTTCTTATTTATCAGAATCACATAAATGACACCATGCCCTCCATTTTATATATATATATATATATATATATATATATATATATCAGCCCATTCTCACCCCCAAGGCGTCACCTGACTGACCTTGGGAAGCATTTGACCATGACTCAATATCTGACGCTTTAGGCGCCCACTAGCGTCAGTTAGATGACGCCCTAGGATCGCATGTACCCTACCCCCACCCCAGACCTAAACCTAACCGCATCCTCTAACTGAAGCCATAGGATCGCGTCATGTAAGTGACGCTATAGGTCGCCTAAAACGTCAAATATTGAAGCATGGTCAAAGGTGACGCCTTGGGGTAAGAATGCCTTGTATATATATATATATATATATATATATATATATATATATATATATATATATATATGAGAGCTGAAGCAGAGGGAACTATTTGCAAAAAGGTAAAGGTTATTTTTAGGTAAACTTTTCCTTTAAAGGTTTGAATAGTTTCTTGCTATTTTAACGTTAAAAAAAAAAAAAAAAAAAAAAAAAAAAACACACACACAACAGTGTAACAACTCAAATCACTGCAGGCCGCAGTTTTTGAGTGCTTATTGAAACACTGGAAAATAAATCCATTAAAGCCCTCCATTCAACAGTAGAATCAAGCAATGATGGTTCCAGCGTTCAGTTTTGAACAGATTCTTATGGTTTGTAATCCTGAGTGGCTCTCCAATAATTCAATTTCCTTTACGTCTGATTTAAATTCAATAAACCAATCCATTATTTAATTGCCATAATTTGTTCTGAGGGACTGGGTACGCGGAATTGCCACTTATTGTGCTTCTTTTTTCTGTCATTTCAGGGAAGAATTGACTTCCTCTTGAGAAGTAGAATCCAATGGCAAAACATGAACATCCTGCAATCTCTAAACCCTCCCGAACTTTTGGCGCTCCGTCTTCTTGTTCCTCAAGGGTTTAAGAAACAAATACAAATTAATACATTTCGAAACTACCCGTAGCCCGAAACCTGACAGCAGCTCATTAATTTTGAATCACCTGTCCATATCCTGGTGGGTTTTTACTGTGATCCATTCCCCTTTCACATTACATTTGTTCTGTGGAATGGTTTAACTGAACGATATTATTTATGAAATTGCACCACACACCCACCCATGCAGCTGTGTAGCCCTATCATCAAATTAACACGAGCACAGTGGAGTGAACTAAAAAATGCTGGCTGCCAAGAGCAATCAGCCTCACAAGCTGAGATGTGTCGGCACTGTAAAGATCTCACTCTGAGAGCATCTGGGTGGGTGTGAGCCGATGGGGCTGTGGGGACAAGTCGGGTCCCACTGTGTTCTCCACCACCAGCGGACCTGTCACTGGCCCTGTGTGATCGCCATGAACCGCACTGACAAGAGTGACCCCGGCTTCAGATCCGGCCCCACAACCCTGACGCTCACGGGCTTAATCTGGGAATGCTATCTCAGCGGCGGATTGCTGCATCCAGAGGCCATGCAGAGAGGACAGGTCATTACCGAGCGTCCTTCAAAGTGATCCTCGCAGTCACAGCTCGGCTCTGCGCCGTACTCGGTATGAAGCCCGCTGAGCATTTTCACTGATACTTTAATATCTGAAGGGGACTGGCACCTATAGCGTGTGGATTGTGACCCGATGAAGACCTAATACTCGCGTGTCTCGTAAACGAGTTCCTCAAAGTGTCCCCTCGCTAATTGTGATACTTCAACTCTGCCAATTAGATGTCAAGCAGTCATGTTACACTCCAGAAACAGTTTGTAATGATGTTCCTTCTGCTCGGTGAAATGAGTTTTACATAATGCGATGTTGCTGGTAATGACGTGCACTTTCTATATGAATCTCCTTATATGTACAAGTTGACGCTCTAAAGAGAACCATATTGGATCCAGCTTTCATTTTCATACTTTTTAAAGGACGAAAAAAAGATGGACGCTTCTTGCTTAATGGTCGATTACTTATTTATTGTCGTGGTTTTCTTGGAACTTGCCCATTTCTTGTCTCTTAGTCTCATCGGTTGGCATGCAAAGATGTCAGAATTTCAGTTATTTCTAATTATTTTTATGCATATACTATTCTCACTTTTACTTTCTTCTTCTGTGGAACAAGATGCAAGAATGTTTCAAATGATATGTCCAAACAGTGTAAATAAATGGGGTCCAAAATAAATATTTGGTGTCCTTTCCAATTTTGCATGTAATTTGCAATTACATGGAAATACATGTTAGTTTAAATTTAATAAATCAGCTGCACTTAAAAGTGTTTTTTGGCCCACTTAAATACATCTTCATATGCAATTTCATAATAATGTATGTTGGCTTTAAAATGCAGTTAAAGTTTTGTTGAATACTGACATGTTTTTATGGGAAACCAAAATAGACTTAAATGTAATTTCTATTGAAATTTGCTTGTCATTTTAAATACAATATCAAATAACACATTGCAATTCAAAATCAAATTGTTTACATGTGCGTTAGTCAACCTAACAATAAGTGTAAAAGCACAACAAGGTTATTAAACATTATAACAGAATGTTGTATGTTTTAGTGTTAAAACATAACAGTACAGTTTAAATATATATATATATATATATATATATATATATATATGTACTTTAAAGATTTGAAGAACACTTCAAGTGCACATTCAATACAATTGCATTTTTTTTTAACTTTTAATACAGAATGCATGACTTCATTGTGATGTGACTGTTCATTTAAACCGACCTATTATTTTCTGCATGATTTTCCCTGAGGTATAAAGGCAACTGAAATCATGACTGCAGGCAAAAGCTGCAAATTCTGGAAGTGCCACAAGCCATTGTGGTTGAGACAAGGGTGCATACATAAAAATCAAAGGCAATGTGTATGTGACTGTGCTGACTTGTGTTATTCAATTTGTAAAGGTTTGCAGCAGGTTGTATGGTGAAGTTGCTCTATTGATCATATGAGGTCTTGGGTATTTAGCTGCACATGCCTTCGTAAACGCCTTTGATGCTTTAGTGAAGGTTGTGAGCTTCTGAAAAGCTGAGTGAAAGAGAATAAGGGGAGACAATTTCATAGTTTCAGGATGGTCTTGATGGTGTTGATAAAAAAAAAAAAAAAAAAAAAAAACAGGAGACACTGGCAGCCTCAGCACTCCTGCTTCCTATAGAGAGCTGATTTACTTTCACTAAACCTAATGGGACTTGCCCTGTCAGTTTATGCCAATCAATAAGAAAGCACAATTGAGAGGAGATGCTTGGGATTACTGAAATAATAGATTTAAAATAGACACTGCACTTTGTGGATGGGTCCAGATACTTATTTTAAGTCTAACTGTTCTAAAACCTTTGAAAATATGATTATATTAATGATAAAGAAGAGTAAATCACAGGAATTATTGAGCAAAATTCTAAGTCCTCACTCTTCATTCAGCAATGGACTATTGCCCCCTATTGGCAAAAATTGTGTCTGCATATAATCCATTGCTTTGTGTGAAGAACTATTACTGAGATAATGCATAACGGGATGGAGAGCAGAAACGAATATGAGATATTTGCTTTGGCGCGTTTCACTGTGCATTGCCCTGCAACAACCTGGCTAAAACTTGGCAAAACCAATGACAATTTTACAAAGTAATTATTGTGGTTACAGAGCTCATAATCCTTGCAGCCTATTAATATTTCTAACCTCATCGTTAAGCTCTTTCACTGTGTCACTCAGTTATGAAGTATTTTTTTTTCCGCTCTTACATTTTATTTATCATAAGGAACGTTTTTGTTCAACGCAATTATAGAGTTTTTTTTCTTTTCTTTTTTTAAATCTGAACAGTTGAACAATGGTTTATTCTGTATCCTACATTAAAAAAAAGGTTTAAAATTTTCACTGTCACTTTTATTTATTTTATTTTTTATTTTTTGTATATTTGAACCAAATATTTCAAATGACACATTTTCTAAATATAGATTGTTAGTAAATATGGTAATATTTTCTATTTTAACACATTTATAAAACTTAATAAACATTAAAATGAAATGTTTCCCTATATTGCTGGGTAGATTACTTACAAAATGTAATCCATTACTGAATACTAATTACATGATGAAATTATAGTTAGTAATGTAATCTACTACATCCCTCATTTTTTTGGCAATGAACGCTGATTACTTCTCATTAATCGTGTTAATTTGATTATTGTAGCATATTGATATAAAACTGCAATGAGAAAGAAAATTGTTTTTACAACACTTTATTTTACAGTGTATTTGTTACATGTGTAGTTAACCATCAATAACTATATGCAACTAACCAAAAAACAAACTCTGATCCTAACCCTAGTAAGTACATGTAGTTAATATTACTCAGTTAAATATATAACTACAGTGTAACAAAGGCATTTCAAAATTAAGTGAAAATAAAAATGTTTTCTTGTTTATGCTGCATGGCCTCTCAATTTCCTATTTAATTATAGATGCCTAAAAGTCTTTTTTTTCTTTTTCTTTTATCAATTCATCTTTAATTTCAGAAAACTGGAAGATTTCCTGAACAAATATAAGCAATAGGCTTTTATTTTAGAAATTAACATTAAAATAATTTCATTTTGTTTTGAAGAATTAGGGGAAATCTGTGAATTATGAACATTTTGTGAACATTATAATGTAAGCAATGAAAATGTAACTGGTCTGATTACAAGTATTTTAAAGCGTAATATAATCTAAGCACACATATTTAATTTGAAAAACATGATTAGGCATTCGTAATACACAACTTTATCGTTTTATCTTTATGGCCCCAAACTCTTGAACGGTAGTGTATGTATGCACTGTTTCACAGCATCGATACCTTGATCAATGTTCCAAGGCACAGTAGTGCTGTATTGTGAAGTGTGGACTGAGAACTACGCTGTCACTTCTTACTGTGGCACAACAGTGTTTTATCTTAGCATTTCTTATGTTTTTCTTGGAATTCAATCTCAAATAGTGGTGATGGTCACCAGTGACACAGCAAGAGATATCAGTTATTAGAAAGGTGCTTGTTTGATCCCCTTGTGGGACCCCAGTTGTTTGCAGTTTCTTATTGTCTAAAAACCTTCCTATCCCCTTTGGTTGTGCTCTTTTGTGCTGGTCCATAGGTGTAGCAATGTTACATGTTTGCTTTGCCCCACATCCAGCCTGGGTCATAAAATGCCATTTTCATACAAGTTAATATGATTTTTAGGGTCTAAATAACAATTAGTAATGTACTTTTATTAACAATGATCACTAGTATTGTAAGAAAACACTCATTTTACCTGGTCAAAAACAGCTCTATTTTCAGCACGCCGTTTAAGTGCATATGCCTTTAAATGATAATGAGCTTCTCTCACTATGTTCTGCAGCTGTTTTGACACAACTTCCGTGGAGTGTTGCCTTGACAATTGAGAGTATATTTTGGAGAAAAATGGCAGCAGGAGTCTCTGAGGACACATCTGTGCAGTTTGAACCGGAGTCGAACCCGGAACAAGATGACGGCCGCAAAGAAGTTTGACAACTAAGGCTCGAACAGGATGTTTCTGAATGGCTGGTTAGCATAATGTCACTTTGATCTGTTTTGTATGGAATGTCAGGGTAACGTTAGAGTAACTTAGTGAGGTGCGCGAACGCTATGTGTTTAGCTATGTATACGTGCTCAGTTTGTAATAACAGTAACCATAACACACTGTTCATTATAAACGTGGGATTATGACTTATATTAAGAACGTCATACATAGATGCCGTAATGTACCCTGAGTGTAAACCTTAGCCGCATTCATCAATAAGCGTGCAAGCGATTTGCAAAGATTAATACAATTTTACACTCACTTCTTCTGGAGGTGCAGCAGGGACATTCTTTTTTCAGGAGTTGCTTCTTAGCAAAACCAGCTTTATACTGAGTCTAACCCTCGTTTATAAAGCAGTCTAGTGAGAAAAGATTCACGAATCGCGCAAACATGAAAGCACTGACGTTGCTTGTGGGGAATATACCCTTTCGAAAACCAAACTCAGCCACTGCGTCTTCAGCAGTTCGGATTTAGGAACATTAAAATGACTGTTGTGTTCGTTATTACACCCAAGAACAGAACACAACAATCGCTTAGACACCATTCTGCTCCAGCGTTTCAACAATGACGGACTATGATGACATCTCACTCAGGGCAGGGCAGGTCTGTGATCAAAAGCTGCTGTCAATCAACAATTGACCTATGGTTAAGCCACGCCCCCTCCACTCACTCAGACAAACACGGCACGGGCGTTATGGCAGCTGTCACAGTAGGAAACTTTTTACAGGAGGCAATTGGTGATTTTTGGAGAGAGAAAAATTATATATCATCTTGAAGTCACCTAAAGGGCCTTAACTATGCATTAGAGGGTTATATTAATAATTTAATTGTTAAGAAGGTCGATGAGAAGCTTCAGCTCCAGGCAGAGATGTACAGGTCACAGTGTAAACGTGATAAACCCGTATCGTTGCCATCACCGTTTGGTGCTACAGTATTCACATGAATCATTCAGCACAACCTTGTTAACATTTGTTATCTCGGTTATTTACAGATATACGTTAATGAAAGTAATTGACTTAATGTACAACGCAGCCAGAAGCTAACGTTAATGTTTTCTAATGTACGTCTAACGTTATGCTAGAGATTTTAACGATAACGTTCAAATACGTTGTTGACTTAACTTAGATCAGATGTAGACATCCTTGTTTAATTTATCCGCGTTTAGTTGGTGTTGTCGTCTAGCTACAGCATAACTTTATCCAGAGCAGACACTTATCTCGGTTGAGATGTGGCTTGGGAAAGGGTAAAAAAATACACACCGTCGCCCAGCCTCTCAGGAACCTAGGGTCAGAGTTTCATGTACCCCATGCACACCGTTTGACCATTTTAAACTTAACATAACAAGAAAAAAACGAATGAAAACTAACTCCAATGCATTTCAATGGAAGTGGAAGCAGAGAATGTCCGAGCATATTGGGTTAGCTGCGCACTGTGATTGGCTCATCGCGGCCAATCAGTTGAACGGCTCAATTTGAGACCGGGAAAAACATATAAGGAGATTAAAACAAAAACACTGGATGTATTTTTTATCATAATATAATGGTTGTGTGCAGGCACTGCCAACACACATTTCAGTACAATCAACTTGAAAAAGTGCAAGTACCATTATATGACCCCTTTAAGCAAAGGACATTGCCACATTATTATGCCCATATTGATTTAACTCAGGTAGAATTTCCTGTACACAGTTTCCATCAATTCAAGTTATTTCATGTGTTGGTGTAAGAGGTCTATACATATATTTTTAATGATGCCTTTCTAAAAGCGGTAGATTAGAATAGCTCATGAGTCACAAGTGAACATACACCTCCATTTCACGGGGATCTCTCTGCTATGGGCATTTTATAGGAGCAAGGTGGCCTGGTCTCTCCATCCAAAGCTTTACTTAATGTAGTTTGGAGGGGTAATTGGATAACACAGGTTTATCCTCTGCAAGCACTTTGTATGAGCAATCCAATTTCACATCCTCCTGAAAGGAGAGACATTATTCCTCACCAAAGGGTGATGCTGTAGTCACCCTTGCACAAAAAGCAGCTGGAGATTTTCCACAAATCCTATCAGCACTTAACCTAGTTACCGGGCAATCTGTATTATTGTCCTATAATTTAAAAATGTGCCCACACTTCTCTGTATAGTATCCTTAGACCCTACCACAATCCATATCCAAAGGATCGGTGTTTATGTTTATCTAGTTTCCAAAACTCTTTGCCAAAGAATGTTCTTAAAATGAGTGACTAACTAGCGTCAGTAGATCAGCTATTTTATAGCTAATGTCCAGCACATAGTGGTAGAGCATGACAAAACGCTGCATTGCTGTCTTCGTATTATATTGTGCAAATTGAAATAGCTGAAGTAAAAGTCTCCTAAAAGTGTTAGAAGTCTGCCCTAAAAAAGTAAAGTTGAAGGTACCAGCATTTCAGTACGAGGCAGCAGTACTGAGTACTAGGTTCTGTACCCACTGATAGACACTGCTTTCTCATTCGCGCTTCTTTGAGTGATGTCTGATTATCAAAGGTTTCTATTTACAACGTGTTTTTACAAGCGTTTTTACAAGCGTTAAAGGGGTGATGAACTGAGAAATACAATTTTCTTTGAGCTTTTGACATCTAAGAGGTTCTCATATTACAAGAATATCCTGTAAGTTTCAGAACTGAGAAACGTCCTTGTTAGTCCAATAAAAGCTTTTATTGACACCAGGCTCAGCAAATGACGGGTTTTTCAAAGTGGGGAACTATGACATCAAAGAGGATAAAACACCACCCCCGCAGAAGAAGATCAACGCCTACTTCCCCACGGCCGGTTGAGCCCCGCCCACCGATTCGTGCATTACACTCATAGCTAAATAACATAGATGCCTACCGCATGATGACAAACCAGATCAAGCTGCGGAGCAATACAATACAATACAAAATATTGTGCAGTGCCTGGTTGTGGAAGAAGACAGTCGACTGCATGGATAAACTTTATTTTTATTGACATTCCAGCTTATGAGGTAAAACCGTCTGTTCGCTTCATTTCACTGAGGATTGTTTTGTAAACAAGACTGGATTTGCAGACCGATTAAGTGTAAAGAACGGTGCTGTTCCGTCTATATTGGATCTGACAGGAGGAATGGTGCAACACACGAACCCTGGGTCGAACATGTATGGGCGAATCATTCCGGATGCCATTTTACGACATTGGACGTTTTCAAAACAGTTTCCCCCAAGTGCATCGACGGGTGAGTTGAAACACAGAAAAACAGAGTTGAAAAACAGAGGGTGTTTACTTCCAAGTGTTAAGTGCGAGACGCCCATACAAACCAACCGTTTTTTCAGCTTGGCTCAAAACTAGGGTATAAAATAGCCTATTACTTAGTCATTTAGATGTTTTTTGAATGCAAAAACCAAGCAAACGTCATAAGTTGACCTCAGACAACATAATACAAGTTAAAAAGCCAGATCATGACCCCTTTAAGTTTTAACACAATGGAAATTGGTTTTGTTTTGTTCAACGCGAGCCACATTTTTTTTTTTATTATTATTATTTTAATGGAAGTTTTTGTGAGACTGCAAAACTCTGTGAGATTTCGCAGTAGAGATTGGCAGCCTTGATGATTATAAAGGAAGGCTCTTCTCTTGCTTTCTGTTTATTACCCATTCACAGTCTGAACTGCAAAATTTCTGGATTGACAAACATATCTAAATGCACAACTGAAATGGAAACTGCGATGATTGACAGCGATCCCCAATGAAATTTCTAAATTACGTTTAAGGTACTGAAATTGGTACAGAGAACTACAACATTTTTCTGGTATTAGTACAGACTACTGAAATTTTGAAATCTTAGTATTCATTAATATTTTTAATTAGATTTTCTTTTTACATTTTTCGTTTTAATTTTGATTTAAGATTTAGTCATTTTGTGGAGTGATTTATTTCCTTTCATTGCTTTTACATTTCTATTCAGCTTTATTTATTGAACTTTAAATTAGTTACCAAGGCAATGTTTCTCTTTTTCATTTAGGCTTCTGTCACATATGCTTTGCGTCTGTTCAGGTGGTTTATTTTAGGTTTTATTGAGGGCATTTAGTGTTTAATGAAGTAGGCCTAAAAGCATTTGTTCAAAACCCCACTTTTTTGGCAGCTATATTCGGGTGCGTTTCCTGTACATTGACATTACTCCATACTTCACTACCATGGTATGATGCATCGTTGAAAAAATCAACTATCTAGTCCGAACTGTTTCCCGAAACCATATTATCACAAAGTGGTGTTCAAACACATTGGTTTATGTCATCATGCACATGGTGGAGTAATAACTTATTTTAATAAAACTGTTTGAGATCTAATTAATGCTATATATTTTGATATAAATTACAGACATGGCATATGAGGAGTATTTAAAACAAATTTTCAGTTATTTTGTTTTATTTCCAGATTTAATCATAGGCTCGTTCTTATAATAGAGCACGTTCGCACATAGTCTTCAAACACGTGGCTTTAAATATCTTGACAAACTCAAAGATGTCAAACACATTTGTATGTATTCCTAATAAAAGACACAGGTTATAGTGAATGTCAAGCTTGCTTATTTTGCTCAAGATACGGATTTATTAAGTCTGCATGCAATTTAGAAACTATGCTTCCAACCACACAACTTTGCGATGCTGTTTGCGAATATTCATTGGAACGATGGTTTTGGGAAACACCGACTTGTTGAACTATGCTGATAACGACAAAACTTGTGACCATAGTTGGCTAACGATGCTTTCGGGAAACACAGCCCTGCTTTGTTCATATTACACATAATCTACTTGTTATTGCTGAGTATCTTACATTTCAAAAACTGTTTTTTTTTTTTTTTTTTTTTTTTTTTTATGTAACTGATGAAAAAACACTTCTCTAAGAAAGCAGAAGAGTAAACCTACTGTATGTGTTTTTATGCAACACACAAGTTTGTCAAATGATTCAAATTCAAATGATTCACTCATAAAGATGGTCATAACCTGCAGAAATAATCAATGTAATGCACAGACTGACAGTATGTCTTTAACAGATTAGAAAGATGAAGATTAGAAAGATATGGTTTCTAATAGCTTCCCCAACTCCACTGAAATTCCTCACAGAGCACATTTAGAAAACATTTAGTAAAATATTCTGCTACAGTCTAGCACTCTGCCCAAGTTGAGTCGTACTCTGTTTTCTCTGCTCAACAGGGAAGTTCACGAGGGAGTTGTGATCTGTTCAGGTATTCATGGTTTGAGGAAAATATAATTCACGATTTTGTTTGACTGACAGGCAAAACTGTCATAGGCTGTCCCCAAAGGTTCTGTCGGCAGCAAGATGTGTGTTATGAAGCTATTATCCAAACAAATTACTTACTGAAATGACCTATGTGTAAGGTCTCTAATCTATTGGGTATATGACAATTATTTGGGTTAATAATTATAACAGCCACAACAATATTAAAAGTTACAATGAAAAAAAAAAAAAGAAATAAAAGAACAAGATGAATAGGAGTAACATTGTGCAATAGTTTAAAGTTCAGTACTACAAGTTCAGTACTTCATTTTGTGATTCAGTGATTTCACTTAAATGGCAATGATAATTGCCTATTAATTGTTATATAAGTGAAATTACTGAACTTAAATATACAAGTTTGATAAAAAATCATCATTAAAGAAGAAAATTTCAAATGGCATTTAGAGGCTTTTGCATCTGAACTCTTCATTTGTGAACACATTTTAAAATGTGATGCTCTGCAGTTAGGTCTCATGATGGACTTGAAATGATGATGTCTTTTTTGGGTCTAGCTATAGTCAGTAGGCTGCAAATGATTTGAGTGACTAGTATTTCTAATTTCCATCCACTGTCAGGAAGGCCTAGCCATAAATGAGAGGCGCTGTAACAAGCAGCAGGTCTTATAAGCTCAGAACTGATAAGAAGCCTGCATCCTGTAATTGGAGTAGGCGTAGAGTAGAATATCAAGGGATCTCTGATATTGCAGTTGCAGCTATGTTAACAGCAGAACTTTATGGTCTGGACAGTTTTTTTTTTTTTTTTTTTTTTTTTTTTTTTTTTTAAGCCCACATAATTATAACTAATTGATCTCTTTTTTTATTTTTCTAATTCCACATGCTGAAAATATAATTTAAAATATTGAAGCAGAAAATGCTTACTTAGAGAGCATGCAAGACAAAATTAAAGTACCTCTATTATGCTATTTTAAAGTTTGATGATTTAGGTTTGGAAGTTTCCTACTAAAGGTTTACACGCATCAAAGGCTTAATTTGTTTCATAACATACATTGCCTGGTTAAAACTAGTTGTAACTGAGATATGGTCTGGCAAAGTGTCATAGAAAAATCACTTCTGGAGGGGTATCACCAAGGACGTCGCGGATAGATGTAAAACCAATCAGGGGTGTGTTTCCCGTACAACGACATAGTTCACTGACACCACAACTCAATTTGTCTCTGACCGTTCTGTCTAACATTATCCTGGCCTGTCCCTGCTCTCTTTAGCATAGCAGGCTCATCATTTTATTGCTTGGTCCATCATACGAGTATTTCCTCAGCGTCCGAAATGTCATTGCGATCCATTGTTTTCCTGTTGTTTGAATCGACCGCTCTCCCGCTCGTTGCATCCGCCTGCCACGCCCATTTTCAGCCGCGGAAGTAAAATTTTCTCTCAAAAACGACTCCAGAAGCTTCTGTAGTGTATTTATACAGTAAGTATATTTTAAAGAATCTATTCCTACATTATTTTTCTATGCATTGACTCGTTGGGTCATCTAACCCAGGGGTTCTCAACTCCAGTCCTCGCGACCCACTGCTCTGCATATTGTGTATGTCTCCCTTATTTAACACACCTGATTCAGATCCTCAGCTCGTTAGGATAGCCATAGAGTCTATCTTAATGAGCTGAGGATCTGAATCAGGTGTGTTAAGTAAGGGAGACATACACAATATGCAGAGCAGTGGGTCGCGAGGACTGGAGTTGAGAACCCCTGATCTAACCTGCAATATGCCCTTTAAAACAGACGCGATAGCTGATTCAAACGAGTGATGTTCGACGGCAGCATCGATCTTTGTAATGTAGGCTACAAAACCTGCTTCAAAATTACAGCGCTGTCAGTCATCGTGTAAAGCCCGCCCCAACGTTTCTGATTGGTGCCACGATTTCGATGGATTGGAAATGGGCTTGAATGAGCTCTTGAATGAGCCAGATTAACTTTCAGAGCAACTCTAAATTTGCCAGAAGTTGTCTGGGTTTTCCCAGGCTTTCTTAAAGTGTGAAAAAAACTCGTACTCGCACTCTGAACCCTGTCTTTCCTGATCTGATTGGTCAGAGGACCCAGTCTGTTATGATTGGTCGACCACTTACAGAATGTTCTACCTCAGCTTTCATCACAAGACAACTTGAGCAGGACATTTCTCAGTGGTAAGTTTTTACTCAGTTTGATGTACATTATAAGATGCTGCAAAAGTAATTTCTCAGAGGATCAACAAATGTATGTATGTGTATGTCCATCAGCCTATATTTCTAATGTATTTACAATGCACATCTGTGAACTGTATTATTAACTGTATAAACATTAGCTGAGCATTAACGTGAATGACTGATGAACATTACAATTTGTAAACAAAAATCTCGCTTTTTTCAAACGTTTTAAGTAATATTGGGCCCACATCTGATTAGCAGAACTTTTTCAGTCAGACAGTAATAACGTGAGTCAGCTGGTTAGCTGGATAATTACAGCTACACTGGGTGTACACAATATAAAACACAAATCTGCTTACAAAACTCTCTGTAGAAAATATATACATCAATGATTAATCTTACTTAAAGGTTGTGATTCAGAGGAGCAAGTTGGTCCAAATAAATTGGGTACTCTCCCATCTATAATGGATAGCAAATCCTGCATTGACCTCACTGATATTAGGAGATGCAATCATCTCTATAATAACAACAAAAGGTTATACTGATGTTTTATCGCTGTGGTAATTCTAAACTCTACACATACTCCTCCTTTGCAAGAGTATACAGAAATGCTTTGCCTTTGCAACGCCAAAAACAATGTTTTCATGTATACAACACAAAAACTGAAAAAAAGTGAGTCGTTGGATCAAAGCAAAAAAATAAAATAAAAAATCAACTTGTTACACGTAAACATCAACTTGTTACATGTAAAGCTAGTTTAGTGTCTACCCTATGTTCCTTGTACTGCTGTTGGTGAGTTTGCGTTTAGGTCACGTTTCTTCTCGTTTATTGGTCACATTTATTTGGATTAAAGGCAAGCTGCACATGGGTTCTTAACAACTTGCATTCAGAGCACATGTATTACACCTATGAAAGATCCAAGCTTATATTATCCAAAGTTTGAAGTCCAAAATATTAAAGGGAGATGAGTCATGAACTTGGGATCCTCTGTCCCTATTGTGCCCTTGAACAATCCATTTGGCCTCACGTTGTTCAAGATGAACGATCACTGTAGTGAATTGTAAGTTGCTTTTGTAAAGAACGAGTCAGCTAAATGATGAATAACTAATGATGATTTTGTTAAAGTCTTCTAAAGACATTAATGGATTCTTTGTTTCAAAATTGCAATTATTGTTCAGTTTTCAAATGTATTTCATTAGAGCAATAATCAAATTTATAATTATTACTGAAGCTACCCAATCGTCTAGCAAGTTAACCATGAAGCATTTGGTCTTGCAAAGAATCACACATTCCCCAAAGAAAAAAAAAAAAAAGTGTAAACTTTATTAGTGCCCCCACAAAATGTTTGGGTCTTACTTAGCATCCGTGCATGCCTCTATTCAAGTGCAGAAACAGAGCAGTGTCAATGCAAATCAAACCTCATAATCTGATTTGGGTTGTTCACCCACTGGTGTCGTTATGGGTAAATTGCTGACTCTGAGAATGGAAAATATATAGCTGACATGCATAAATATGATAGAAAGTTATTTCTCATGAGCTTTTGGTATGGGAAAGATTCTTTTCGAGATATTTAAGCCAAAATATTATCCTTAATTTTTGTATTCATTGTCAATGCAGTGCAGCAGTTAGCAGACCTAGAGCAGGCAGTCTGGCCCGACATGACGTTACATCCAATGAAGGGGCCTGTGCCTTCACAGTGTCATAGCCCTCCAGTATGGGTGTGGCTTACCGTACATAAGCAGGGCTCTGAGGCTGTTTCTCTGATTTCCCTCTCTTCAGTGAGCTCTCCGCATCGCTGGATCTAGAGAGTCTCCCTCTTTCGAGCTTCGCCCTCGCCTTCTCTGCCTCTGTCCAATTCCAATATCCAATTATGGTGGATTGTTTGAGAAAATTTTACTCACATTACATTATAAATCACAGCTCAAAAGGGAATTTCCCATCCTGCAATAATTGAATCAACTACCAGTGGATAATTCACTGCATTATTTTATTGTACATTAAATAAAACAGTCCAAAAATAGAATCACACTTCCAGTATTTTGAGTTAATTTCCTGATAATCAACAACGACTAGAATTGTTCCTCAGTATTTTTTTCAGTCCATACAGTGAAGTTGCTGTATCTGTAGGATCAAACTGACCCATTGTTTCAAGGAAAGGTTAAGGTTTCTATTTTTTGCATTCCATATTATGCAATCCCATAATACCACAGTCCTTAGTAGGACGATGACTAAATGTGGAGTTCCATGTTAGAAATGTAATTTGGCAATTGATTCATCCATTGTGGCTTAAGTTTTAGACTCATTGATGTAAATAGCCCATTTGATGCACTGCCAAATCTGAACAGCCGGAGCTCAAGTGGACCAACACTGATTAGAACCCTTGGCCACCCCGAGCGACTAAAAATGACTCGCTTTCTTTGACACCATACACGGATACACATCTTTGTTGATCCTGGAACAACATTCCAATCCACCAATCAGAAGTTTTTTTACAGTTTATGTCAAGTTTACACTGTAAAAAATGATTTTTTGGTTAAGTAAATACTAGTGAAAAAACCCAATGTAATTTACTTGAAAAAGTTAGTTCAGGCAAGAATTTAAAAAACTAAGTAAATTCCATATCAGTACTTATTTCAAGCGAGTATAAATGAAAGTGTAATATCAACTCAATAAAATTAAGTAAAAATTACTCAACTTTTCTGATACTGGGGTTCCCATCATGCACTGGACCTTGAATAATTAATGAGGTTCATTTTTCACTGGTTTCCAGCTGTATTTACACTGTTTTATCATTGATTTTTGTTTTCAGTATTAGTAAATTGCCATTTTGTGACATTTCGAGTAAATTTTTTGCTTAAAACGACACATTCAAACACAAAAACGATCCATCAAATGTTACCACCATTGTGTATTGTCTACCAAGTATTGAGGTGTTTGCATTCACATAAGGCTTAAAGTCTGACATGATGTATATTTAAATTACTTAGATGATCTAAGTAAAGAACATACTATAAATGACTAATAAAATTCAAGATAATTGTTTTAGTGAAGTGTAATACAAAGGCAAAGGAAATCGGTATTAATCAACCTTTTACAAGCTGAGTTAAAATTACTTATTTTTTGTAAAGTTTACTTAATTCCACATTCCAAGTAAATTTAACTTAAAGATTTCTAATTAAAGCTACTGATAAATATGTTTAGGTTTTTACTTGGCAAATCTTTGTAAATTTACTATCATTTTCTGAGTGAGATCGTTTAGAAAGGTTTTTTCAAGTAAATCCTACTCCATTTTTTTTACAGTGTAGGCTTACAATCAAATTCAGGAGTGTCTACATCAGTGTTATTCACCATCATTTCACTATGGGTATAGGGTTAGGTTTAGGGGTAGGGATATGGTTAGGATTAAATTTCCGTGCAGGAATGTTGATTAAGGAACACAGCTAACTCAGGACATGCGATCAATAAACACCACTTTAAACCTAAACTTGTACGGTAAAATTAAACAACAAGTATGCTGTTCAGGTTGTCATTGCCATCCCCATTTTATCATCATTTGTTTTACAGTGAGCTATAATGTTTTGATTTGATTACAATATATCAATATGTAGTAGTCTAACCAGATGTTTGAAATCAGTCAAGTCAGGTGTTTTTTGATTAGTGAAAAGAGCGTGTTCTTCAGTCATTTTAAATGATTGTCTCACACACATCCACAGGTGTTGCATTACCCATTTGTTTGAACTGCTATTGACTAAAGCTTTCCATTTTTTTTCTGTTGATTTTGCTGATTGTATGATTGTTTAAATTGGCTGTTTCCCTTGTGAGCATGTAACACCTGCTCGTGATCCATCACAGGAGATCAGCATGTGCTGTTATACCTCTTGAACAGGTGACATAACCCAAGACATTCAAAAGAGAATGAGAAAAAAAAGCTGCCACATATCTATGAAGCTATAGCCAAAATAAGCATATTTTGAAACAAGTGCCAATATGAAATGAAATGTATTGTAGAAATTAGTCATATTTGTAAATTTGCCACTATAAAATGGCTTAGGAACAGTTTTTGGACCAAATTTGTTATGAAGAAGAAGACATAAAAGACATTTAAATCTGTCTTATATTCATGTTACAATTCATGTTTAATCAAAGTCAGTGGTTTGTGATTGTATCGAGAAGAGAAAAAAAATCAATCTGTTTTGTGTGTGAATAAATTATGACAGAATATTTGGGTGAACTATTCCTGGTAACACTCAAGACTCCATTTTAGACATTCTTCTAACTAAGTAACTCTGCAACTACAAGTTAACTATCAGTGATTTGAGTATTAGTAGACTGTCTGCTTAATATCTGCCAACACTTTTTGATGGTTTCCCAACAAATAACCTATTCTACTAACCCTAACCATAACCCAATAGTCTACCAATTATCTAATGCAAGTTAGTTGACGACGAGTTGCAAATTAATCAGATATAGTTAACATGTAATATGGTTGGAAAGTTACTTAGAGTTAGTAGAATGTATACCGTGGACTATGCCTTCTAATAATGTTAGATTTTTTTATTACTTTATCTCACCACATGAATTAAAATACAGATAAATACAACTTTAATTCTTATAAATCAACAGAACATGTTTTAAGTTGCATTGTATAATTTAAGCATTTTTTTCTTCATATCATTCATATTTTTCTCCATGACCCAGATTGACATATTATATGAATGTATTCTAATATAATTATTAGAATTCATGTTCAGCTTTAGGAAATTTGGAAAACCCTTTAACTGTTTTACACAAGCAGCAGTGCTGTCTGATATCATGTTGTTCTTGATTTAGGGTCCTTAACATTTCCTGAAAACTTCACTGATCATATAGTAATGGAGCAGGGACATGCTGCACATTCAGACGTAGCAGTCCATTTGGGTATCTAAAGAGTATAAATTTTTACAGTAATGAGTGCAAAATGTTGTTCTTAAAAGTATTTGGTGTAAGACAACAGTGGATAAATACATCAATGGATGTATAAAGTTGTACAACCAGCAAAAAAGATGTAACAAGACCTGAACATTCAAGACAGACTGAAGACATCTGTACTCCCCTGTGGATTTGAATGTGTGTTGTTAGGCCTTTTATTTATAGTGTGTGGTCCCTCTGGGGCTTGTAAGCGTGTAATGCTGTGTTTGTGTGTACCTGCAGCCAAATAACTCACTGTTGAGTGTGCTACTCACAGTCCACCTCGACTTAAATTATATGAGCACTGTTTTTCATTTGCTTTCAAAATGGAAGAAAGAAACTTTTTTGCCTGCACAGTTGACTTCAAGGAGACAGTTCAAGGAGGATGAATGTAAGGGGAATTGGAAAGAAACATTTAAGAGGATGTAAAGTTTGTTGTTGTTATTTTCAGAAAAATGTGTAGGCACATTTTTCTTTTAAAATCTATAAATCTATTTAATAATTTCGATTTAGCCTTTGTCTGTAATAATAATAGCAACCTTCTTATACTTCTGGTTCTTAAAGAGTTCATTAAAGAGGTGCACTTTTTCAAGTTTGTACTGAAATTTGTTGGTAGTGCCTGTAGACAACCATCCTATTATGATAAAATCCATCCAGTGATTTTGTTTTAATCTCCTTATATGTTTTCCCCTGCCTCAAATTGATTTGTTCGATTTTGTGATGTCACTAAATTGGATGCCCCTCCCACAATTGTGGATTGACAGCAGCGTTTCAACACAGACCTGCCCTGAGCGAGAAATCATCATAGTCCGTCATTGTGGATACGCTGCAGCAGAATGGCATCTAATCCATTGTAGTGTTCTGTTCTTGGGTGTAGTAACGAACACAGCAGTCATTTTAATGTTCCTAAAGGCCCGTTCACACTAAGCACTATAACTATAAAGAAAACGATAAAGATAACTATATAAGCGTCCACACCAACGACTAACAGTCTTTTTTTTTTCTTAAGCATGCACCCATGCACGCGCCCGCACTGCAGTTTCAAAGCAGCGAAATGGATTGTTGGGAGCACATCCAAACAGTGAATCTAGCAAGTCTCGCGTAATATCTTACAATGGATTTATTTAGCTGACAAAGTCAATGATGGGAAAAAAAAAAAAAAAAAAAAGAAAACATTGCCTAGTTGAAACCTTTATGTATACAATGCCTTTTTCACTGTAACTTCAACAATGTTGTCAACTAGCGCTGGACAGGTAATTTTGTAACACTATGCTAAGCTGTGTAATATATCATTGTGAATACTTCTCACCGTTTATTCCCATGATACGACCGATTGCTTTCCATATATCCATCTTTTTTAACATATACTTGAAAAGGAGTTTTGACTTGTCAAACTTGTATCTCGACGATTAACTTCTCTGTAATGTCATGTGCCATTTTAAATGCGCGAGACCTTTAAATAAGAATGGATTCTGGCTCTGAATGAAAATGTGTTGGGGAAATGTGTTGGCCTAGAATCTTTTTCAAGATGGTGGAACGACATGGACCCGTCCCATGTATATAACGATACTAAATTCTTAGTTTACAAGGATAAGTCACATTGGCAGAGGTATTTGTACACCATTGAAGACATATTTATGAATAAAAATATTGATTTTAGATGATAAAATACTTAAACTACACATTGTCCCTTTAAGGAAGTTTTAATAACTAGTTTCTTTTTGAAAAGCAGCATTTAAATGGTATAATTTTAAACTAAATGTGGAAAACCTGTGATGTGCATTTGATTTATCTTTCGGTGTGAACGCCAATCATGCAAGTGTTTTTGACTTTTCTGAAAGTTTTAACTTAACCTTTTTTGAAGTGGGCACATTAGGTCACCCAGATGATTTATATATATATATATATAATTTTGCAATTCCTTCTGTTTCAAGAACCCACAAACTGATGTGCTTCTGCTGTGCTGTAGAAGTGAAAGCCCATTGGTACATTTGGTGCATGAGGGCTCAAGATCCAACATCAGAACAGATTGCATGCATATTCTTGCCCAATTAATATCAAGCAAAGCTGTACTCTTTCTCATTTCTGGTGAAAACTCAGGGTGGGTATCAATTAGTCTACTGTTAATTATCTCCTTCGCTTTTGATCTTTACTATGGCTGCTCTGTCAGACACTCATTTATTCACCACTCCTGGTGGAGGGATGGGGCCTTCAGAGATTGTGCAGATTTAAGCATATTAAAAATGACTTCAGAAGTGTGCAGATCCTTATAAGAGCATGCATACTGATGCTGCTATGATTCTGCTGTTGTAGTGGCTCTATACAATCATTGGAATCATAGTCGTGTTCAATTCTGCTTTATTAGCTTGTGTGTTGTTAATGGTTTTAATGCTCTGGAAGATTTTACAAGGTGGCAAATTCCTAAAAATGTGATTAATTTCAATAGAATAAGACATTTTTTGTTTTAGACTTTTTGACCTATCCTTTGTTTTGAATAAGGAATTTAATTTTGAATGAGTTCAAGAAAATAGGCATCATGCTTTCAAATAAAATTACTGAGCATCACTGAAGAGCACTTATCAGGACATCTCTTTTTCATACGCAACATGGTTACAATCCTGTTCTCACTTCCAAATAAATGCATATGTCAGACTGATTAGATAAATATCTATGAGGTTTTATAATGCTGACAACTGAATAGGCCTACATAAATTATAAATTAAACAATAAGTTGGCAATGCTCTTTCATATATTGCTTTTGGATGCTGCACTGTCATAAACTCATTTTCTTTCCTTTTTTTATTATTTATTTTTTATGAAACAGATGGTTTTAACAAAGAATTTAATGAGTGCATAATCACTGCCATGCATATCTGCTTCCTTTTTTCTGTGATCAGGAAGTGGAACAATTTACAATTTGATTGCTTGTCAGAAGAAATTATATCTCTCAGGTAAGTTAGTCATTGGAATTGTGCCAGTCTCTCAATTCAAGTCAATTAATCAAGTCAATTAATCAAGGTTTTTAGGTTAACTTTCTATTTTGTGATGAGTGGGGGTGGCAAATACAATAAAATATCAAGCATGTGTTTGAATTATAGCACGCTTTGATTAATTTGGTACAAGGAAAGCAGAAATAACTTATGACAAAAGACAAATACTGCTCATTTGCACTGCTTTGATTCCCCTGGTATAAAGTATTCAATGCTTTTGGAAGTTTATGCTCCATGTATCGATAGATGTCATTGCTAATGCACGGTTGAAATAAACAGACTCGCCACAATCTCTCCTGGGATGAAGCTAATTAAGTGTTCAGAATCAGCAACATGGTTCTGTGAGCTTTTATGCTTCTGTCACCTTCCATCCAGTGAATTTGATTGGACATATCCCAAGAACAACCTACAATCATAGTTCTCCAGCAAAAACAGGTCATTCTGAGTTCACTGGATGTGGAATGATTCTAATTATTGGGGTACGAATGGACGCAGAATACTTAATGGGTCCTGCTCTCCGTCATGCAGTATTGCAGGACAAGGTTTTTTTTTATTTATTTTTTTTTTTTTGAGAGAGAGAGAGAGAAAGAGAGTCAGGAATACCTGAATAAAATAGCTCTTTCTGTGTATGCAATGGTGAGTCATTTAAGCATGCTTTCTGATATATGTTGGTTTAATTACACAATAGGACCTGTAACAACATAGATTACATTTTAGTCTTCATCTCCCTCCACTGGAACTACGGCCGTCAGTTCCACACCATCATAGAGTTGTATAACTAATAGAAACATAAAAACTTAAACCATAATCAAAACTATCCATTCTGACCATGATAAATCCCCTAGAATTCATGTTATTTTCCTCTCAGACGTCAATTTAGCTACTTCATTTGCTACGATTACATGACCCATTGCTTGAATTCCCTCCTCTTTAGCTGCTTTAACCCTCTGAGGTCTAGGGTATTTTTGGGGTCCTTGAGATGTTTTGAGATGCCCTTACATTTGTACTTTTTTCAGTTGCTTATAAACCTAGTAATGGCACAGGTGAAATTAAATTTAGCACAAACAGGGCTACCATAATATGTGAGCAACATGTATGTAAATGTTTGTATTTTTGAGAGAATATTGTTTATGCATGGTTATTGAAAAAAAAAAAAAAAAAAAAAAAACTAGAGACAAAGACCCGCATAATAATGAGCCTTTCATTCAGAAATCTGCCATGTTTAGTTTAACGTGGTCTAAACCTAAATTTAAAGACTCAGATGTTCTGTCTTTTATTATTTTATTTTATTTAATTTTATTTTCTACAGGAAAGTTGTATGTAAAGTCCTAAGCTATACTCCCAATAACCAAGCACAAGTTGCCAAGATAATATGCTGGACATGTTGCTTGCAAATAAATACACATGTGTAAATTCCAACGCATTCTCATCCTTTAACGTCATATAGAACGCTATATGACAAAACAGCGCTATACTACGCACATGGCACCCGTTATCGTTAATATAACACGCGCTGTGAGGGCTAAGTTTAGGTGTGGGGTAGGGTGTGCGTGTCATATTCACGCTAAAGGATTTATAACGTCTTGGTTTCGCGTGTTATATTAACGATAAAGGGTGCCATGTGCGTAGTATAGCGCCGTTTTTGCATATAGCGTTCTATATGACGTTAAAGGATGAGAACGGGCTGGTAAATTCATGATGCATTGTCTTCTCTTAAATGTAATACTTAATGTGCATTGTTGTTAAATATAGTTTAATGACAATCTTAACTAATTGGACATGTTTATCAGAAGTCAAATTAAGTTGATTACCACTAACAAAGATTCCCCTATTCGTTCAGGAACTTGACCCATTCGAACTTGAATATCTTCTACAAGTTGATCCTTTAAATTCTGAGCTGAAAATAAACAAGCCACACAATGCCCCCCCCCCCCCCCCAAACTTCTTATATGTGTAAAATTACCACAATAAGACTGATCAAAAAAAAAATAAGGCTTCATTTATCAAGGTTGTGGTTTCTTTTGCCAACAAATAATTGTATTTGGGCATGTTATAGCTTTGTTTGTCTTTTTCACAGAAAGATAAAAACACCATGACACAGTACTGCTGAATCTCTTCTCCAATTTCCCCAGTTTATAGTTCAGTCTCACAATATTCATTCTCATCTTCTGAATGCCATACTCGTACATAATTTCCCTTGAATCTTCTTGTCCCTGAGGTAGTATCCCTCAGAAACACTTCACATGGTAACACTATGGGATACATACAACCTTTGGCTAATGAGTTCCATATTGTGAGCTTCCTATTTTGCTCTTCTTGCGTCAGTTATGGCTCAGACCAGTCTCCTCCGCAAATATTGAACAGCTTCATTGTCAAAATCAGAATGCCTGAGATTCTAGTTCTTAATTCCATTGATACCCTTCTCCTAAGGGGTCAATCCGCAGCGTATTTAAAAGTTTTAGAGTTTCTTCGAATATTTATACATTTTGATATACTGCACTAACTCACTTTAAACCACTATAAATCACCGCTTGACACACTATCCTCGATTCCTTCTGAAACGATTCTTGGTGTGTTGGAAATATTTTAGAGATTACCCTGCCATCGTTTTTACAGTCTCACCCTTTTTCCAACCACCTCCCAGTCATGTCACGCTAATTGTCAAATTGCCTTATAGCTAAATTCCAATATTTGACTAAATGGTCTTCTTTCTAAAAAATATCCACTTTTTCAACAAAAAGACTAGAATCATTCAAATATTAAAGAGGTTTACTGATCAGAGCAACTCAAATAAGCCACATCAAATTAATACAACAATTCTGACACATATATTCATTGGCAACACAACTAGTGCTTTAAATAACACAGTTCTTTTAAGCAGTTTTTCTGTCAATGTCTAATCATCCCGCAGACTTAGAATTGAGTAAATGATTGAGACAAATGCCTGAAGATGTGATCCTGTTGTTCATGACGCCAAATTGTAGACTTAAGCCTTTTCCCCGTTGCTATTTGATTTATGGGACAGGACACCAGTTATCTTGCCAAGAAAATTTTTTTTTTTCTTATATGTCAGGATAGAAACTTTGTATTGTATTCATAGATGTTGTATTCATATCAGGCCCTATGCATATCCTTGTTTGAGTCAGTATTGTTAGATTGCAGATTGAGTTTACATCACAGAGAGACTTTCAACTGTCTTGTAACAAAACTTGTTGCTTAAACTTAAAATTGAACATGTCATACATGCATGTTACATTTGCATCAATAGAAACATTTATGCTGAGTGAACATGTTACATTGCACATATACCTCCAAGCAATATATAGCTTTCCCTCTGTCTGACATGTTACTCACATAGATCCATGCTATCTTTGATCTCTGTATGCATTCAACCTCATGCAACTCCACAAGATAATACAACTGGTTATTATTATGCATATTAATAAAGAATAATAATACAGATACATGGTATTAAATTATGAAAACATTTTAAAAGATGAAATGTTTGTATTCAAATGCATATTCCATGACTGTACCACAACAATAAATATCCTCTTAAAATTAGGCAAGGACAAAGACATTTGTGAAGTAATTTTATTGTGACTTCTCTTTCTGAAAAACAAATTAAGCATTCAGTCTTGAGGACAGAACTGGTTCTTCTTTTCCTTCATTAAACTGACATGGGGGTATTAAAACAATTATGCTAGCGGCGTGTGCTGCGATATATAGTTAGCAATCAAGCACCACTGCAGATAATTAAATCCAGCTCCAACTGTGATGTGTGCGCTGACGGTTTCACCTTGGGGTGATCATCTTTAACTTTAGACACAGATTGGTCAGGCAAATCTGAGGAAAATAATAAGCACTACACTGTTTTATGCATAGCGTGAAGCAATCGTATCTTATTCACAGTCTGAGTAGAAAGAAAAAGCTCCAAGCTTGTCTGCTACAAGTATCTTTTTTTTATGTGCTCCACATATTCCCCTGTCAGTATGTGTCTGACCAGGGGCAGTGTATCAGAACTATTCAAACATGTGCTACACAGTTAAGAGGTGAGCATGGTGAATTTCACATTACTGTCAGAGGGTTGACATGGTGTTTATCATATTTCTGAATTCAGTATTTCAGTCATGTGAGGCTAAAGTGGAAGCTGATGCAGTGAGTGACAGGCTGATGTACAAAACGGAAATTCAAAAGAATCCCTCCATATTCATGCGCTGATTTAAATTCCGATCTCAGTGTTGGTTGCCTCTGAATGCAATCCAGCGGTGTCAGTGTGTGGCTATAGATAAAAGGCTGTGTAAATATAAAATAAAGAGAACTGAAGAGCAGTTTTTACTTCGTCCTAACTTAGTCTAATTATGTCTGCGGGGGAGAACTGATCAAGCGTCACTCTTCCGCTCACCAAATTTCCACTTTGATGCTTTTAAAACGATTAAAAAAAATAACAAACCACTATTACCTGCGTGGAAGCTTTTAATATGTTGATATACTTAAATCACTGAAAGGCAGTAAGTGTGTATAATGTGACATCAGTCTTCCACAATAATATGAGACATGAAAGCTTGATAACCAATTTTACAACGAGCTGCCTGTATTTGCCTTTCAGTCATGCACATGCTAGCGCCATATTTTTCGCCATGATGTCAGGAAAAGGGTAATACTCATCCCAAGCAGATGCCCACACAAGCCTACGGGGCATGTTGAGTCCATTAGCAGTCCAAGGGTTCAACTCTCAATATCACATGTGGGACATTGAAACCAAACACTTCACATACTTCAAAACCTTGTGTGACAACAAATCAAAAGCAATCTGAAGAGATGTGTTTGTCACATTACTCATCATCAGTCTTCTGTGATTTAAAAAATGAATAGGCCTACTTTTCAATGCAATCGCAGAAGAATTCCCATTCTCTGCTCGTAAGGGCAATAGTAGTTTGTAGTCCGAAACCCAGAGGAGAATTTGCATTTCTGAGCCAGGGATTCCCTCAGGATTTTCCAATGTGGTTTTTGATTTATGAGTAAAATACACTGTGGTCAACACTGCTTGAAGAAAAAAATTTGTATTTTGTTAATAAACATAAATTGCTCACAGTCGGACCTCAAACTTGAAAAACTTTGCTTTAAACTACAAGGAAGTGTATAAACGTTACACTTTTTTAAAGGTGTCCATGTTACAGTATAATTATACATTTAAGTACTGAGTAATATTAGTACATGTAAATACTATAGGGTTAGCAAAGGGGTATGGTTGAGGTTGTTTGCATGTAATTATGCTCAATTTATAGTTATTACAGTATAACATGTGTAAAAAGGACACTGTCAAATAAAGTGTTACCAAACATTGTTTTGATTTTTAAAACACTACAACATATGATAACGAATTAATACTAGTAACAATTAATGTAATCTATTTTTTTTAAAAAAGATAGTACAATGTTACTTTACAATGTTAAATATAAACATTAGTAAATGTGATATATAAGATAATAATTTATCAATACATTTCCAGCATTTATTCATCTTTGTGCATATTTATATAAATTCTAATACATATTTATTTAATTTTTTTGTATGAATTAATGTCGGTTGAAAGCTGCAGTTGGAACAAAATGAGTTAACAATGAACAACAGTAGCCTATATTTATTAATAAAGAAACAATTTAAATTATTTATAAATGCTGTAAAAGCATTTCTCATTTTTTTTAGTTCATGATTCCTGCATTCACTACTGTTAATAAAATTTACTGTAGAATGTTGTAAAAAAAAAAAAAAAACTTTTATTTTACAAAGGAAAACAAGTTTCTCTAAATCTATTAACCCTACTGTTTGTCTTCCTGTTCTGTGGCCTGTGGTTCACAAAAGTCTTAGTTGTGTACCAAAGTTTACTAATTTCTTCCTTCTGCATAGCATCAGTAATATAATAATGTAGTATTACAAGATGCTGCCAGACTATTTTGCATGCATGCAGAAAAAAGTTTTGTGGAGCACCAGTGAACAAGGTCAACTAACAAGTGAAACTTTACAAGATTAATTGAGTGCAGTTGCTGCTTGTTTCAGAATATGGCCAATTTAACTAAAATGTTTTGTTGGTAGAAGCATCAACTTTGGTTACAGATTGATTGTAAAGTTGGTTAATCCTCTTGATTTGTCTCAATCTGCTCTATTGTCTAGGAAATATTGTTGGGGAATTCACTAGGAATTAATTGAACTGGGCCGAGTTTAGTGTAGCTGGAGAGGGAGAAAGCTAGATGTCTTGAAAGACATTAGGCCTTCAAGAAGCCAGTGAGAGAGAGAACAACTTTCAACAGCAGCTCATTGAGCTCAAGAAGGCCAAGCTGGCCTTAGAAGAGAGGAGGCTTGCACTAGAGGAGATGAGCTTCGAAAGGCCCTCAATTTCTGTGCCAATTATCATGCCAGAAGACACAAGTAATGTGATTTATTGTTCAATGAGGATTTATGAAGTTTCAATCGTTTATTGTGCAATGTGAAATGTTTTCTATATGTAGTTATGCATTTCGCGGGGAACTGAATAACCCAAATTAAGAAAACTATGCAATGTTGTTTTATGAATGAATCTAGATGCAATGTTTTTGGTGTCCATGTGTTTGTTGAACCATGCACACAAGGCCTAATGTGTGGCCACACATTAAATGTCCAGCATCAAGACAGGACATCACAGAAATACAACAGTATTTTTTAACACACCATCACATCCCACAGGTCATTGGAATGATCAATGGTACCTTGATCCCGATCCTTACACCATCTGTGGATGACCATGTGTATACACTCACAAAGATTATAAGGAACACCTATTCAATTTCTCATTAATGCAATCATCTAATCACCCAATCACATGGTAGTTGCTTCAATGCATTTAGGGGTGTGGCCCTGATCAAGACAATCTCTTGAACTCCAAACTGAATGTCAGATTGGGAAAGCAAGGCAATTTAAGCAATTTTGAGCATGGCATGGTTGTTGGTGCCAGACGGGCCGGTCTGAATATTTCACAATCCTTGCCTTGTTGATGCTAGAGTTCAGAGGAGAATAGGCCGACTGATTTAAGCTGATAGAAAGAGCAACTTTGACTAAAATAACCACTCGTTACAACCGAGGTATGCAGCACTGTTAGCACTGTTTATCCATATGCTTTGTCTGTGATGAGCCATTGAAGCACAATATGGGTGGTGAGCAAATAAGATTTTTTTTGTTTTACTAAAATACTAATAAGAGCTTAGTGAAGTCTCCCCTATATATTGATAACTAGTTGTCCAGCAGTGTTGTGCAAGTTACTTTCAAACTGTAATACATTAGGTATTACTTGTTACTGTTATTTAAAAGTAATTCATTACCTTACAATATTACTGTCTCCGAATTGTAATGCGTTACATTACTCATGTATTACTTTTGAGTTACTTTCACCAAAATAACTAAGTAGAACTTAACTTTTGGGCTGTAACGATATGCAATATGAAACCGAAATCGCGATTCGCCACACGACTCAGATCCACGAACCTACAGAATCGCGACACACCTCTTCCAACTCCAGCGTTATTCTCCTTACCGTCCAGATCCAATGCTGCCTTATCTTTAAATTAGGCTATTAGTATTATTTGAAGTTAACTTTATAAAATACATAGACCTACACCACAAAACTAGTTGAGGATAAATGATTTAAAATTGAAGTCCATCATTATGGACATGACATTTGAAGTCAAAACTTGAAATAAAAATTCTCAGAAAATTCATGTATTGAAACGTATATAGGCTACTTCCTTAAAGGACTCCAGACATTAGACAAATATCAGTCTATGTTTTACTTTTAATATTAGGAAAAAGACACACATTCATGCGTGACAAAAAAATAGGAGGCAAAATATATATTTTTGTAATTCTGTTAATTACACTGCGCAAATCGGATGAGGAAGGGTTGGCTCTCCAGTCTCCATAGAACTTAAAATATTCATTTTATTTTAGTTTTCGTGTTCGCATTTATGAGGAAAAAACAATGTTACAGACGCGACCGCTCTGAACTGCCACTAAAAGACTGCTTTAAAACTTTCATATAGTCTGTTGCCTTTAAGAAGTAAAAGCAGACAATACACTGTAATACAAGCCTCACTGAACATGTAACGAGTAAAATATTACTGAAAATCGATTAATAATGCCTTTCACTACTGCGTTGCAGCAAAAAGTAATATGTTACTGTAATGTATGACTTTTGTAATGCGTTACTCCCAACACTGTTGTCCAGCTAGCACCAACTTCTTTATTCCAGATACAGTACCTTTGCTATAGGATAAGAAAGCATGGAACTCAGTTTTAATGAGTCTGCCATATATCCACGGGTAACTATCCCAGAGGAAGACCAAAGCTCACAATTCTCCAAGACTAATCAAACACCCAAGGATGTTTCTCCCCTGAAGAAGGCCGGTTCATCCAAGGATTGTCAATTCACCATTAGGATAAGCAGTGTTCAGAATTCCTCAGGCTATATAGCTTTTCTGGATATTCAGTTCAGTTTAATTCCTGTTGAATAAAAGAGAAATTCATTGTTGAATAGAAAAGAGCTCAAATGGATAGTAGCAAAGTAGCTGAGCACTTTAGAAAGGTTAAAAGTCAAAAATCTACAAAATATTTGGTACAGAGATACAATGGCTACAGCAGGTAGACATCTGAAATGGAAATGTACTGTAATGATATAATGGCAAGCAAAATAGCACTCTGTAAAGACAAGTCATAGGTTACCTTCAAGGGGTGTGTTTTGAATCGTTCACACAAAAATCCACTGAGAGCTCATTTAAGTAATTGAGGGGAAAAAAGAAAAGATTTGTAAGTACTATATATATACAATAAAGATGTTGCTCGTGCCATCTTTTCTCTCAGCCAGTCCAACCCGAATGGATATATCCATCCAGACTACTTTTTTTAGAACACTATGATGAAAAGTTATAAGCAAACAAATGAAACTTAATTTTATGACCTAGGCATATATTAGAGATGCAGTGAGACTAAATTTCTTTGCCTATACTATTAGCCATTTATTCAGAATACCAGCCTCCTTTTGACTGACAAGGTAATAATTGACCCTGATCATCTGCAGTGAAAGTGGAAATTATTGCTTTTATCGGCTGAAACATTTTATTGGCTTATACATCAGCATCGCTAGGCCTAGGTTTTAAGACCTAAAAATATTCCACACAGTCTCATTATTTATTGATGTAGTCTGGATTGATGCATCCATTCTCAGCCCAGGGTCTTTAGAAAAATGTACCTGTGGCAACATTTTTACAACACGTAAAATAAGTTGAGTCGTGCACGTTTCACGCCAGTTTCAATGTAAATAAAATATCTATTGAGTGGCCCTAAAAGTGTTTTTTTTCTTTCTTTCTTTTTTTCTTCTGGAACAGATTAACGTGAATATGGCAACGTTTTATTGCATTGGCATTTGTACGTTTCACCGCAGTTCTGAATTGGAATGTCCAGTGAGTGGCACTAAAACCTCAATGCTTCATTATAAAATGATCTACACCTACACTAAAGCCTTAACCTATTCTCAAATACAAATGTGACATAAAATTGTTTAATTGTAACCGTGCCAGTTAAGCTTGTTTTTGAGTTCTTTTATTGAAATTATTTACCAGCTGACCTATCGAGCAAGCTTAGCATGTCATAACATATTCTCTCTAGAAGAGGGAATGAGTACTGTGTATTAACTTACGCTAGGGGAAAACATATTTTCTACAAGATATTGAAGCCCAAAATTATCCTTAATTTTTAATTAATGCAAAACACGTTGCGGTAGCATGCAGACATTGGCAAGACAGCTCGCATGCCTATTGGCTGTCCTGCGACATCTGCAGCAGCCTATCAAGAGAGATCCTTGGCTCCTGCCTAAACGGGCGTGGCCTGGGCCTATAAATATAGCTTGATGGGCTGATATAATCTGTTTGTTCCATCTTAGAGGTCTTAGAGGTTGGAATAATGGCAGGATGCACCATTTCTCCACTTGCTTTTACCATGGCAATGGAAGTAATCATTAGGGCATCAAGATGGTTAGTAGGAGAGCACTTGGCTTATGGGATGCGACTACCACCGATCAGAGCATACATGGATGACATGACAACCATGACTACAACAGTAGCCTGCACTAATCGGTTATTGGGGAAGTTAACAGATAATATGAGCACAAATGCAATTTAAGCCCTCTAAATCAAGGAGTATCTCATTAGTTAAAGGCAAGGTAGTAGATAAAACATTCTTCATTTATGGTGAGGCAATACCAACAGTTTCTTAGAAGCCAGTGAAGAGTCTTGGGAGATTGTACGATGGGGATCTAAAGGACACAGTTCGAGTGAGAGAAGTTAGGGAGAAACAAGGTTTCCTTGACAACAGTTGATAAGCTGGTAGCGTTAATAAGTTCATACGCCAGGAAATGGTTGGGAGTTCCACGCTGCCTCAGCAGAGTGGGACTTTATAGTAAAGGAATATTGCAGCTGCCTGTCTCTGCTTTAACCGAGGAGTTTAAGTGTGCTAAGGTCAGACTGGAAATAATCTTAGTAGAGTCATGCAACAAATGTGTAGGGAGGCAGCCCCTGTGTTAAAATCTGGTAGAAAGTGGCCAGCAAAGAAATCTGTAGTAGAGGCAAAGGCTGCCCATCAAATTGGGGATATCGTGGGACAGGTACAGCAGGGAAGAGGGGATTTTGGGCTCAGTTTAGCTCCTCCTAAATGGCACAAGGCAGACCCAGCTCAAAGGGGGAAGCTGGTAGTCAACGAGGTGCGAAAGCAGGAGGAGAAGATGAGGTGTATAAAGGCCATTTCCCAGGCCAAGCAGGGAGAGTGGATGAGATGGGAGAGTGTTGAACAATGCGAGATGGGCTGGCAAGACAGTTGGTCAATGGAAGAGAGTAGGGTCAGTTTCCTTATCAGGTCAACATATGATGTTCTCCCATCACCGCAGAACCTAAACCTCTGGGTAGGGGAGGATCCCTCTTGTCCTTTGTGTTCATCACTTGCCACATTAAGGCATATTTTGACAGGATGTAAGGTGCCTCTTAGCCAAGGTTGGTTTAATTGGCGCCATGACCAAGTACTGCTATGTTTGGCTTTAGCATTGGAAGGCAAGGGTAGTATGACCAATAAGTTGCTGCCTGCAAAAAATTGCACGCAGAAGACAATATTCCTCCGCCCAGGCGAGCAACCACCAAAAAAAGGTGTTAACAACAATTCTCGCCCAGGACAACTGGAAGCTGCTAGGGACTGGGAGATTCTGGCTGATCTTGATCAACGGCTTATTTTTCCACCTGAGATTGCAACCACTAACCTATGACCAGATATTGTTTTGTGGTCTGGATCAACACGCATTGTTCAGCTGATGCGGTAGATGAAGCATATGAGAGGAAGAAATTGCGATATGCTCATCTGGCCACTGAAACAGAACCGCACGGATGGAAATTCCAGGTTTATCCAGTGGAAGTGGGTTGTCAAGGTTTTGTGGCACACTCTACAACCCGGTTTCTCAGAGACATCGGATTCAGTGGCCAAGAGTTGCGTCGCACAGTAAATAACTTATCTGAAACAGCAGCAGAAAGGAGCAGCAACTGGCTGTGGTTGAGATGGAAAGATTCTAGCTGGCTGCGCCACGCTACAGTTTCGTAGAATTCTTGAAGAATCTGTTTGTATAGGTTGCATTGTATTTACAGTCATTACGTTCCTGTGTATTATGTTTGAACGATGGTGGTTGGCCAGATATTGTGTTTTACGGTAGGTGGTATGCCATACAAAACCGTTGCCACAGAAACTGCATTAACCCACCAGTGGGGCTCGACAGCCATAGTCAAACGTGTTGGCACATATGGTTGGGTTGTGTGAGATTGTGGTTAGGTCTCAGCAGCAGGAGAGATGTAGAGTTCAGTAAGCTGGGCTGAGTTGAGTGGGGGACGGAGGGGGGTGACTCTGGGACGCCATGGTCACTGTCGAGCACTTTTGAGGTGTTGTGGGCTAGTCAACGAAATACTGAGGATGGAAGGTGCCCACTTGAAGACCCTAGAGATGCCCCCTACTCGGCTCAATCCAGATGCTGGTCCACTATGGAGACCACACTTTAGTTGCAGCCATCGTGTGTGCTGATGCGGCAGGTACACTGCAGCTGTTAACGCCAGACAGAAGGGGAGTCACACCACCATATGGAAAGAAGCGTAAATGGATGGAGAAGCATAGTTTACTGTAAAGCCATGTCTTAGTTTTGCTTACCTTGGCGAAAGCCAAGTACAAAGCAGCATGAAGTTTTAACATCTACTCTCGTGTAATGCCTGGTTCAGATTCCACGATATGTTTTGTCTGTCACGATAGTCACTGTGTCAGATTATGCAAGTTTGACTCTTAAAATCTTGTTGTGTCATAGACAAGACATGTAAGACTACACGTTGCCTCCTGACCAGTCATCGCATGCCGTCTTTAACGGCGCGCGTGATATCATCGAGAAGGCAAAACTAGTAGCGAGTGACTTCCAGAAAAGAACATAAACAATGAATGAAGCAGTGAGTGTTGGATTGGCTGTCATGTGTTCAGAAAAAAAGTTAAAAAAAAAGAAAGTAAACCCAACAATGGACACATTTCTGGATTGGCGCTCGATTCCCTTATAGCTGTTTGCTGAGAGAAAGTGAGCGGGGCAGCCCCGTGGGGCTTATCATGTCTGTGAGTGATGGGCACAAGACAGCGGGCACATTTACTGCATTGAAAACACTGTCGGCCTGAGCTGAATGTATATGTGTTAGTTTCGTTTTTACAGAAACCGTGGGGCTAGGAAGATTTTGAGGAAGGGAAGGGGACACGGTGGCCAGCAGAGCGAGAGCGTGGTCTCTGGTTCTGGGCTTGATGGCGCTGTGAAACCGTACTGCAGATACTCCAGGCGATCTTCTCCAAAAACTGGATGAGGAAGGACCATAAAAAGTTGACATCTTACCCTATTTATACGCTATTATACACTATTTATTACCAGATGGTATATGCTGGCCCTGTTTTAACAGTAATAATCTGTATACAGTATCTGTCAGCTCATCTGGTAACTCAACCCGGTGCTACATTCCTCTCTACACAGTGATACACAGTGTTTGTTTCTTTCTTTCTTTCTTTCTTTCTTTCTTTCTTTCTTTCTTTCTTTCTTTCTTTCTTTCTTTCTTTCTTTCTTTCTTTCTTTCTTTCTTTCTTTCTCTTTCTTTCTTTCTTTCTTTCTTTCTTTCTTTCTTTGACAGACTACATTCAACATAACCATATCAGAAGATCAAGAATGAGCAGGTTTTCTAACTTAAGCCAAGTAAAGTGAATCACTTCCTTCAGCATGTGTGTGAGCTTGCATAATTTTCCCCAGGACCATTTATAATCTGACAAGCAATAATGAAGGCTGGTAGAGTTATAACCCCAAAAGATAAACTTTAATCAAGCTCTGTTACCTTCGTTCTATTTGAGCATGCCCCAGCATATCCAACATTGTAAGCATCGTGTTGAAAGTAAATAGCAAATGTGAAGGCATTTAAGATTGGTCATTTAAATGTGAAGGGCAGGCTATCATTACCAATGAGACTGTCTGCAGTGACCTCCAATCCATTTGTGCTCTATTTACTTATTATTACCTAATTGATTTTGTAGTGTACAATGTACCCATTGGTGAATATTACTTTATTAATTAACGTAATGCAATTTTTGCTATTTACATTCAGTAAGTGTTTTTGCGCATCATTACTAAGAGCATCACAAGGACATGTTTAAGTCAAATTGCAACTGACTGATTGAATTATGCATTATTTCATCAATATGGCTTATTCTTAAAAAGTAACTAATTAATCATATCTGCCTTTTTACAATCATGGATAACCCCAAACTGAATGAAAGTTCAGTATCTAAATTATTTCAGTGCATGATGAATGTCTGATGAAGGCTTTCAGGGTTGCAGGCTGATTATTAGCTTCAGGGTAAGATTAAAGAGAAACTGCAACCTAGCTGACAGTCTGGTTATCTCTATTCGACTAAATGAAAATCATGGCCTGAATCCATTCAAGGAGATTAGAAAAATGTGACTGCATTACTGATGTCATTTTGAAATTCTCCTGGTTTTCGAGTCACTTGTTTGACCCACGCCTATGGCTTAGGTGGACAATATTTGCGACTGGACCACAACATTCAAAGATGTGTCTCAACAGATTGACATTACAGAGTTAAATCAAATGATACCAAGAGTATATATAAAGAATTATAAATGTAAATATGTGTTCTGATATACAAAAAGCCGTACAATAAGCTGTATTTGTAAATAAATACAAATGCCATTTATAGTTTCAAGAAGAAAACTGTTGTTTTAAATGTCTAAGCTGTTTTTAAAAAAATTACATTTTATTAACAAGGTTCGGGAGGTGCAGGTGCAGTAATTAACCCAATTAGCACAAGTAGAGTTCAGTCTGTAATCAACCCAGGATAGGATAAATAACTAGCCTGGATTTCCCCATACTACCTTGCCGCAGCACAATTTTATTCATGATGCTAGCTAGTCTGGACACCATAGAACCAATCACAGAATCGTGAGGGAGCAGTAAGACGATGGCGACGTCTATGCAACACACTGAAGCATTTTTGTTTATACCTGGATCCAACATGGCAGCAGACGCAAAGTTACCTTTCAATGCAGCCTCAAGCCCAATTTATACTTCTGCGTCAAACTCTCGCCGCAGCTGCGTTGTAGGCTGTGTGATTTTCTTTTATTTGTACAGTAGGTTTATTTGCGGGGCGGATCTATTTGTAGATTGTCTACAAACCGAAAGGTTGGTGGTTCAATCCTCGGTTCCACCTGACCAAGTGTCGAGGTGTCCACGAGCAAGTCACCTAACCCCAGCTGCTCCCGACGAGCTGGATGGCGCCTTGCATGGCTGACACTGTCGTCGGTGTATGAATGTGTGTGTGAATGGGTGAATGTGAGGCAATATGTAAATATCGCTTTGGTGGCCATTAGGTCTATGAAAGCGCTATATAAATGCTCAAGGTCTTGATAAAACTCACTAGACATGCTTGTTCAGAGCATTTTGGGCACTTTTTGAGTTTTGAGTTTTGATGTTTATTTTTGTCAATCACAACTGTCCTTTCACTTTAATTAAGCGTAAGCAGTGCAGCAAAAAACAGATTTGACATCGAAACCCCCTGTTGCTCACGCGACGCTCCTGCTCGACACTTACGAGCTGCTCCTGCTCCCCATTTGAATACACTCATTGATTAACATGCATGACAAAAAAAATATGCGCCGCTCACACATGCAGTGTGAAAAGGCCGTTAGATTCACGCCATCGTGTACACATAAATCTCTGACCCATCATCTTCTTCCTCGTCTACAAGGCTAACTTTAGCTGCTACCAGAGTTTGAAATTCATTTCACACAAAATTTCTAGTTAGTTGGCTGTGGCGAGCAGGATGAGGGCGACTGGGCAAAGGATGTGAGAGGACGCCGTGAGGCCGGTGGCGTGAGTGATAATGAAAGACACCTGTGAGACGTGCACCGGTCTCGCATCTCTCACGGAAGAGCGACTACGGCAGATCGAGAGAGAAACAGGCCTAGATTTATGTTGTGTTTTGTTTCTGTTGTGTGTGGACAGCAGTCATCAATGAGGGGTCACTGTGGCGCGACGTGACAAGGCCCTCCTGTTGTCTTACACGTCTTCCTGCGTTACAGTAGGTTAAATCATAACAAGTAAACTTAACGTGTGATTCATGTCATTGTGACATTCTTGTAACACATACTTTCAGTGTGTGTTTTAAAAAAAATGTAATCATCCTCTGCTTTTTTTTTTTTTTTCTGGGCTGCATTAGACGGCCAAACAGCAAAGCGACTAAACGAACTCGAAAATTCGCAAGAGCAACAAGAGATTTGAAGCTTATGGCAGATGCGCTCAGTAGATGATCCACGCTGTGAATGGCTGAATGTAAGTTCACTCAAGTCTAAGTAACAAATCAGAGAACACGGGCGTAAATAGTGGCGCTGGGTCCAAAAAAAAAAAAAATGCGGGGAACAGAATCACCTGTTTCTAAAAGTGTGTGGGATGTGTCCCCCCAGTCCTCCTGACTGCTGTGATAACATTAAAGCATTTTGTGCAACAGAAAATTAAGCTTTTCATTTGTAATTTGTATGAAATGAAGGAGAATTTACAATCTGTTTACTACAATTACAAAGTGTACAGATCAGTGTGTTAAATGTTTTGAGAGCAGTTGCCTGAGTTTGAAGAAATGTACCAAATCAATTGAGAAAAACTGTAATGCAATGATTAAAGACATTCATGATGCACACAACTGCCGACAAAGGAGCCAGTCATTAACTTGCTTGCTACCATGGTGCAAAGACATTGCCTTAAATAGCCTAATTAATAACATAATTGTAGTGCTTGCTCAAGCATGCTTTTTTTTTTACAGAACAATGCACATCTGATGACAAACCAATGCCAATTGTGAGTAGGTAAACCCTCTTAGGGCTCGGATAGTCATTAACATGAAAACATGTAACCCACTAGAGTGAGACACGGGGGGGAGAGAAATAAATAAATAAAACTATCTTGTACAGTGATAAGATAAACAAATCCTTTGTCTAAATAGGTCAAAGGCACTGTGCCTAGCAGCCAATAAATCACCACTTGTTTCCAATCCCAGTTGTCCAAGAAACTCTGTGTGGCTGTGTGCTTAACTCATCTTGTTTTTCATGATGTATGGCGGAGCGCTCCGTCCACACACTAGAGAGAGGCCTCCGCTCTTTTTCTTTCCCGCCTCTGAACAGTTCCAGTGAATGTGGTGATGACCTCCACCTCCCTACACCTCCTTATCACACATCTGCTTTAGCTGGGATTCTGTATTTTGTTGAAATCGATGGTTTAACACAATCGTTTGATTGTGGCTTCATGTAAAGTAGAAATGGATTGATTGTGGTTGATTCAGGCAGTAGGTAATAGGTTGAGCAATGGCACTGACTGAGTAACAGTGTTCTAAAATACCTTCTGTGTTTTGAAGAAAAGTGGACAAGGTCTGTTATAAAATAAATATGGGAGAAGATAAACTGTGTTTCAATGTGTCCTTCAGATGGGCAGTTATTGTTTGGATTGTAAAGCTTGAACCTCGTGATGTCTCACGCATGTATTTCAGACTTTATTCTTGCTGAAAGTTGAAAGCTTATGGCACAATCCTTGTTGGAGATCGAGACTGGCACAATCAAGGATGTGTTTTGTATCAAAATGTTCATTGAGTCTTTGAATAGAAAAGGAGTTTATTGAATGGTCTAGGTTTTATGAAAACTGGTTCAGTTGAAGGGTGGTTTAAGTCAGGGTCATGCACCATTCAGAAATGAATTGAGAATGCCTTTTAAATTCCAATTCAGTTAATTAATTTTAATTTAGATAGCAAACAGGATGCAGAATTGCAATTCAAATATATATATATATATATATATATATATATTTGAAATGCATAAAAACAGCTAGGGAAGTTGAGACAGTGTTAGAAGGTTGCCTTGCGAATGAATAGATTAGATAGATAGATAGATAGATAGATAGATAGATAGATAGATAGATAGATAGATAGATAGATAGATAGATAGATAGATAGATAGATAGATAGATAGATAGATAGATAGATAGATAGATAGATAGATAGATAGATAGATAGATACACTGTAAATGATTTCTGTTGTTTTCACAGGATTATACTGTTTTTCTCAACAGTTTCTTACTGTATAATCTATGTACAGTAAGTTACAGTAGATTTAGTTGTTTTCACAGTATTAAAATGTTTTTTCAACAGTTATGTACTGTGCACACAGTTGACAGTATGTTACTGTAGAATTTCAATGCATTCTGGGAAATTATCAGTTACTGTTAATCTAAATACAGTGCAAATTGACCGCGAAAAACACCACACGCAGTTCCACGGAAAAATTGCTAGCCTACTAATGTTATTCTTACATTTAAAATAAAAATGTAGCACTGGTTGACCATTAACAGTCATAATTTATGACATAATTTATGTCAGTGGGGTGTGCATGAAAGCATTTGACTTTGGAAGAGTTTCTCTGTCGTGTCAGTGGTGCTGCTGTCTTTTCTGCCGACCTGCAACTTCTTCATCTGGTAAGTAATAATTCTTATAATGTGTATACGGATTCTAGCTAATAACTTTAAAGTTTTTTAGAATAGCTGACCACGATTTCTACATTCAATTTAATCTATTCTAGACATTTTAATATAATATGTATATGATAGGCTACTCTTCAATGTAGCCATTTGGGGCATGTTACTGTAAATTCAAATACATTAGTACGAAATGACCGCGAAAAATAACCACAACCAGCTGCCATTTTATGAAGAACTCTTCAGTTCCCTTCTCTCTGTAAGAACGCGCAGGCCGTGCATCGTTTTCGCCATACATATCTGGTTAGTAATTCATATTTTTATGCAAACCATATGAGTTGTGTACGTTAACAGATTAACGTTAGAAAGAACTGGCCGCGGAATGTTATAAGCCTAGCATAAGTCAGACGCGGATTTCTTTCATCTTGATAGCCTAACTTACTTGATTAAATATGTGATTTTATTAACATATATTTCATATGTAACCTCTTATAAGGTCAAATGGTCTAATCATTTTGTTATTTACCACGTTAAGTCGGTGAAAGCGCCTGCACGTTCATTATTTTATAACTTATAGGGGTTAGGAATTGAAAATCGATATCCTGAAATCGGATATCCAAGGTTAGGATTCGGATTTATTGTTATAAAATTAAAGTGTCAATTCCTCTTATTGATTTTTTCACGCTTTTTTTTCGTGTAAATCCTGACCTGGCGTTCTGCCATTTAACGTTAACGTTACCTCAGTGATAACTGATGGACCACGGAAAGCGCCCAGGTGTATTTTTGTCCAAAATATTAAGTCATGTATCACACAAGCAAGATTTAACCTACGTTTTCACGTGATCGTAAATGAATTGATGTTGAGTTATGTTTCAGCTTGCGTTGCATTCAAAAGAAAAGAGTGGACGATAGAGATGAGTTATCTTTAGCCGTTCTTGGCATATTTATTTCAGCTGTTGACACTGACACATCAGTCTCTAATGAAGATTCTCTCAGTAATATGATCCTCTTAACTACGGTAAATCAACTTGGACAAACATAATAATAATACAAACGCATCCTCCATAGCCTATACTTTAGTGCCCTCTTGTGGCATAAACATATGCACAACACTGAACAGTATAGCATTGCATTATATTACACAGCATACAACTGAGGACATAATGAACATACTTTAACAATTGATTTTAAACAACAGTCCAACAAACAAGATTTTAGTATTAAGTGAATTACACTTTAGACATAATTTTGTCTGTTTTTGCTGTTTAGCCAAAACAACAACAACAAAAACGTACTGTATTTTAACTGTCTTGTCTGTTCTCCTTTTCCACAGGTGTGAGCTGTGCATGTTAAGAAGACCCCTATCCATCTTGACGACCGATGAATTGTAAATCTAATTTAATTATTCTATTTATCTAACTACTACTACTATACCTTGGTCCAGCACTGACCCACTGAGAACATTTTAAACAGATTATTATCCATCTGTGAATTTTGTCTATCTGCAAGTTGTTAAGAATTGTTGTGTGAAAATAAACGTTGTTGTACAGTTTAAGGTTTAATTGCATAAAAGCTTGGATAGAAAACTTCCTATTGCAAAAGTTAGAACATAAGTCTACATATAAATGATTATTAATACCATAATGCAAGTTTTTCATGGCACATGTGCATGATGAGGTTGTTTTGTGTTTAGTTTTTTTTTTTTTTAAAGGACACTGGATAACTTGTCATTTTGTAATACTCATCTGGATTGGTGGTTTACTTGTCAAAGCTTTTATAGTTTATAAGTTTATATGTGTCTCGCAGCCCTGCAAATCTGGTCCCTTAGATAGAAAGCAGCCAAAAACCCTTTAAAATCAGCAACTGACCAGTTAGACAGTCTATCTCAAACCAATAGACAATCTTAGACTAAGCTGTTTTACCCCAGCAGGGAGTGGGTGGATGAGTTGTTATGAACTATCTTTCTAATAGATTGATCAGATAGCACCCCTTTAATCTTTTCTATTTTACCTGATATTTTTTTTGCATGTATTTATGCATAATTGTTCTTGATTGTCATGCATGATTTTTATTGTATTATATTACATTTTTATTATTAATGTATTTAATTGTATTAATGTATTTAAATGTATATTATAAATGCGCTAATGTGTTTGAAAATACACAATAAACCTTGTGCAGTTAAAGCTTCAATTGTTCTTTTTTCTATTTCCCATTAACAGTTAAAATAATATTTCTACGGATTTTCTACAGGTTACACAGTAGCACTATAAAATAAATACAATAACATTTCATACTACACAGTATTATCAAAAATTAACAGTGTAATTCTGTACTTTAATATGGTAAGAAATTACAGTAAAATAATGTTATTTAATTTACAGTATGCTTAACAGTACTGTTGTTAGTGTTACGGTAATTTTACTGTTAAATGAAATACAGCAAGTACTGGATAATTGTTGCCAGTAAGTTACTGTTAATTTGACAAGAAATTTTTTACAGTGTAGATAGATAGATAGGGAAGTTGAGACAGTGTTTGAAGGTTGTCTTGATGATAGATGGATTGACGAATGGATGGATAGATAGATAGATCTTTTTTTATTTTATTTTTTTTATTATTTTTTTTATGTGACCACTTACAGATATTTGACTATGACATTCAAAAAGCTGACAGTTTGAAGCAACCTGTCAGCTTTGCCGTACTGACATCTCTAATAGCAAAATATGGTGCAATGTGGCAGCTCATTTGCTGGCTCATTCACCTCCCTTGATAGCAGGTGTCAGCAGAATGAAGATGACAAAAATATGATGTGCTGTATCATAGGTTTATGTATCGATTCAAGTTGCTGGATAAAGCATGAAAAAAATAACATTAGGAGGTTTCTAAATTAAGTAAGATACCTTGTGTCCAACCTATTTCAGAGAAAAAGGAAAGAATAAAGGAAAGAAAAAGAAATGTAGCATTGGACAGAGGCACAAAAAAAAAACACAGGGCTAGTTTTATTACATCATTCTATCACAGCTTTCCACCCACACTGGTGTCAGAAACTTCATTTGTTCACTCATTGCCATATAACAATAGAATTAGTAACATTTCACACTGCACTTAAAGGAGCATTGCGTAAGTTTTAAAATGTATCTGTTACTGACACCAGTGGCTGTTAGAGAAACTGCAGCCAGTCTCAAGCTCGGTCTCGATGTGCACGCTCGTATGAGCACAACCACAGCAACCAGGTTATTGTTTAAGGTTAAATACTGTAAGGTTAAGGTATAGCGCTGACCGGAGCTCCATCCAAGAATCAAATGCCGCTCCGATGTTGACTATTGTCTTTGCCCGACGCCGGTCACTCTCTATTTTGGACGCGCTAGATAAGGTTTTTTTTTTTTTTTTAGATTTTTTTTTAACTTTCGAGGAGTTTCCGTGGGTGTCTGGATTGGATACAATGCTGAATAAAGTCGTAGTTTTTGTTATTTTTGAAACAAAATGTGATTTTGATGCTTCAAAAGATTCTAACTAACCCACTGATGTCACATGGACTATTTTGATGTCTTTATTTCCTTTCTGGACAAGGACAGTATACCGTACACATTTTCAATGAAGGGACAGAAAATTCTCGGACTAAATTGAAAATATCCTAAACTGTGTTCTGAAGATAAAAGAAGGTCGTGAGGGCTTGGAACGACATGAGGGTTAGTCATTAGTCATTAAATTATGACATATTTTTCTTTCTTTTTTTTTTTTTTTTTTGGGGGGGGGGGGGGGGGCTAACTAACCCTTTAAATGTTTTGAAATGTCTGTGATCTTTATGTTTCGTGTTTATTTTAAAAAAAAAATGGTAGCATTTTATTCCCAAACTGTTGGCAATATAATTCACATGAAGAGTTCAGATGCAAAAGCCTCTAAATGCCATTTGAAATTTTCTTCTACAAATGACCATTTTTATCAAGCTTGTATATTTAAGTTCAGTAATTTCACTTAAATGACAATTAATAGGTAATCTTCATTGCCATTTAAGTGAAATTACTGAACTTAAATATACAAGCTTGATAAAAATGATTATTTTAGAAGAAAATTTGGTGGTTTTTCATCAGTATAGGGTGGTTGTGCACAATGCCGACACACGAGAATATTCAAACTCCATGTAAAAGTTAATTTTGCATAATAGGTGCCCTTTAAATAAAGCATTTTCTTAATGTATTTAATCTTACTTTATTGACCAGTGTACTTGCTTCTGACCTTCAATGATTCAGTTAAACCATAAGCAAAACTATAGATGTTTTTTTTTATTTTTATTTTTTTTTATTTTTTATAATTGGTAAAATTAGTGTTAATCCTATGTTATCCAGAATGGCAAAGCTTTGCTTGAGCTTGCATTTCCTTCAGCCGTATGCTTATTATTTCACATTATATCACTTTTTCCCAAAAATAGAACTTTTTTTGTTATAAACAGCAATCCCAGCCCAAGTGAAAAAAGTAACGCAAAAGTAACGTAGCGAATTACTGTTCTAAAAAAAGTAACTAAATAACACAATTTGTTACTTTGAAAATGCATTGATGCATTATAATATCACGTTACTCCTTCAACGCAATATTGTAATGCATTTCTTTTCAAAGTAACTTTCCCAAACACTGACCACGACACCCTACGTAAAATGGATTGTGCTAAAATATCATGTAGTCTGAACCTGGCCTTATACCAAAAAGTGTCAGTTTGGGCCCTGCTCTCTCCTATACTGTGTGAAATACTGAAATCATGTTAAAAAATTCCACCAACTGTTTGTCTCCTCAGCTAAGCCGGTATAAGCTGCATCCGTAGCTTTGCTCTGGTGGAACATGTATGCTCCAAAGAATAAGATTAAATTTCAAAAGCTGTACAACTGAGAATATTTTCCTGAGTTCATTGGGAATTTTTTCACTGTTAAACCACGGAAACATTTAATAATTATATCACCTTGTGATGAACGTCACTTTTCTTTATATAAAATGTGTAAGCAACGAGCATACATTATCTGGTGTTATCATCAGGCTGCACCCGGTAACAATAGTGAAACATGAAGGTTATTTGAAACACGCTTCATTTGATCAATCCTGGTTTGTATGTTTCAGCATGGAAGAATAAAGAAATCTCCATTTTATGTTAATATTATGGGAGAAAAAATGCTGATGTATCTGCAAAGGCAACTTTGCAATTCCCGTAACTGTGGGGGTCTAAAATAATGGCTTTGTGCCTGTTCTGCACTTCATCTCCAGACTGTTAGATCGACAGATCGAAGAAATGCCATTGGATGGCTCATACTTATTATGCTCAAATGGGTTTGGGATTGAGACCCTAGCTGTTTCCTCAATTTGCAGCCTTAAGGCAGTGATTTAAGCAGATAAAACACTAAATATGGAAGTATAAAAGCACCCTTCAATCTGTCATTCACATGACCTTGACTTTTAGAGGATAGCCAGGCAAAATGAATCTACCACAGACTTTCAGGACTAAAGTGAAGGTGTACGAAAAAACTTAAAGATATGAGCGCACGTAACACTGGGTGACTTGCTTAATGATGATGAAGTCATTAACGTGAAGAATTTAGAAAGTACCATCTCTCTGTGGCTGATGTAACCTTTTGAAAGTTCTTGAGAAAACGTCCTTTACGTGTTGTTCTCTGCAGAATCTTGGTCAGAATGTGCAAGAATATAAAACAAATACATATTAAACTCAAAGAGAGCTTACGCTTGATGATTCCGTGCGACCGGGGCCATGTTTTATTTGTGTACGTAAAGCTAAAATGCAAATGTCAAGCTCTTTGAAGTTTGTTAAAACATTTAGATTGAAAAACAGAGCTTTCTTCCTCATACACAGCATCCATATTTTACATTATTCTACTTGCTTTGTCAGCTCAAGGATGTTTCTCCCAGAATAAGCCTCTTTTATAGCACATGCTTTTTTTTCATTCTAATTTTTAGACTAAAGGAGATGCCGCACGTCCTTGTGGCTCATGGTGTATTAAGCATTTGATATGTGTGACTAGGAAAGCATGGCTGATCCTCTGTTACTGAGGCAATTCAAAGCATACACATGGTCTTTGGGGGAAAGGGCAAGACAAGAAAAAAAAAAGAAAGAAAAAGTCTGAGAGATAAGAGGCTGAGAGGGTGACTCTGGAATCTGAAGGGCAGGCAGAACTGAGAACACCTGTCAAAAATGAATGCTGCTACCATGAGGTGCCTGTTACAATGCAACGCAAGTGTGACATGCGGCAGGACATGCCTTAAATTATCCATATCAGTTCAAATGATTGACAGCTTAATTTGGTCTTATCCTGAGGGGTTTTAACCTTCCATTCCACTCTATTAGTATACAATTAGTCTTTCGGATTTATTTATTTTCTATACCTCAAGCATATTGCTGCAAAGTATGATAATTGAAAAACTAATCACAACCTTGTTCTCATGAAGTAACTTTTTTGATCGCTACTGCTTCTTTTATTGTATTATTTCATGCTTTTTTTTATGTTGCTATTTTGTGTTTTTGCTCCAGGGCTAGTTGTCACACTTTTATATTTTGTTGGGTTGATTTATTTTTGAATGTCAGTGTCTGATAGGTACAAAGAAGGCTGTTGAACACATCCACTTTGAATGTTTAGGAAAAGGAAAAGGCAAAAAAAATATATATGTATATAGTTTATTGAACAAACATTGACCTTTCATGACTGCATGCAATAATAACAACTGACCAACGCATTCTCATCCTTTAACGTCATATAGAACGCTACATGACAAAACGGTGCTATACTACGCACATGGCACCCGTTATCGTTAATATAACACGCGCTGTGAGGGCTAAGTTTAGGTGTGGGGTAGGGTGTGCGTGTCATATTCACGCTAAAGGATTTATAACGTCTTGGGTTCGCGTGTTATATTAACGATAACGGGTGCCATGTGCGTAGTAGCGCCGTTTTGTCATATAGCGTTCTATATGACGTTAAAGGATGAGAACGGGATGCAACTGACATGTTGTCACATTATATGATAATTTGCCACAATGGATCTTTAAACACTCTATCAAAGGCTTTTTTCTAGGTTTCAACAAATTGAAATATAAAGTTATAAATGAAAAATATTATAACTTTCTCTCAGATCTCACCATTTTTGGACAGAATTTAGGATACGTAAGTGTTAAAATTTAATCTGGCATACTTTAATTTAGTTCATCTGAAATGTTTGAACATGCAATTGACAAAAAGGTGTTTACAAATATATATGATTTAGTAAATACTTTTAGTAAAAATAATAACTAATGTAATTCTCTCTCTCTCTCTCTCTCTCTCTCTCTCTCACACACACACACACACACACACACACACACACACACGCATTGTGTTGGCTTTTTAAAGATTATTTTGATGATGATTTTTACTCTTATATGCTGTGGAAAATATGGAGGCGTAGACAGTCAGAAATTGATAATGAAGAAATATTTCTTGAGAATCAAAGAGACATCTTTCAAAAACATTAGGACACGTAAATACTTCTTTTGGCCACCAATGTACATGAATTCAACACATTTTTGGAAATAATTATTTTGAAGGTGGGGTTATGTGTCATGTATTGTGAAAATAAATGTGTTTTGCCCTGTGTTGGATATTTCCTTTTTGACAGCTAAACAACCAATGCCTCAACATTAATTTTGTCAAATGTTAACGTTTTGTTTAAAATTGTATTACACATATTTGTACTAACCTTTCTGACATATATTCTTTGTCAAAATGAACACAAAACCCTAAACTCACCAAATTAATTTTTACACGAGTAAAAAAAAAAAATACACATAATTTCCAGCATTGGCAGACTGTTTATTTTGTGATGTATATGACATGTAAAAAAAAAAAAAAAAAAAAAAAAAAAAAAAAAAAATGGTATCGTCTAACCGTTGAAAAGTCTTGAAAATTCTAACAGTGAAAGTAACATCCACTTTTCTTCTGGTTTTGACATTGCAGTAAATTGTGCTGATTAAATCTTTTATATTAAGCTGATTAAGTGATTATACTTTGTTCTCAAATTGTTAATGTTAACAATGTCAGCATTGCGTGACTACATGTAATGTCCTTCCGATATCCTTTGCTGTCTCTTTTTTTCAGTAGGGAGCCACTTTTGCTTTTTACAGCGGGTGAATCTGTCGAATCTTATACTAGCCGAGACTCCTCCTTTATGTGTACAGATGTGACGTAATGACGCAAAGACATGTTCGAATCTCCTGCGGAAATCCACCAGTGCCACTGGAATTACAAAACATTATTACAAGCTTACCGTTTGAATCGAGCTAAGGCAAGCAGATAGTTTTGAACACTGGCTGGTTATGTATTTTCTCAAATATGTATTTTGAATCATTTGTAACCCAAAAATAGCAACGGACTTCGGCTTTAATTGTTTTTAATCGTTATTGTCATAAGTGGCAATTTTGCAAAAGGGGATCTGCTCTATTCTGCTCATATTTAACAAAATATATAAACATGTATTCTATATACATACCTTATAATTCAAATCTTTGTTCTTAGCACGTTCAAACTATCACCCTTACTATGTTATATATGGAATTACTCTTCTAAATCAAATCTCAAAATCAATCCCCATCTTAACAGCATCAATTCATTAATCTACAGTTTAAGTGATTTGTTGCTCCTAATGAGTAAACCATTTCAAATTATCCTAGAGGTGATACTTATGCAAAAATTTCAAATCAGACAAGCCCTCGCATTTACTCTCTGAGGCAAACCTAATGGCATTTTGTTTTTCTTAACAAAATTAGGGCAGATATGCATGTGTGCTGCTTCACGGAAAGACAATTATCAATGCTGTCAAATGACATAAAATATTGTGAATTATCTCAATATCTTCCCTTGTTATGTGTCTTACCCATCTGCTTCCAGTAATTCACAGTCCCTCTTCAAAAAACAAAATGACAATTTGATCACTTTAGTAGCCATTTAGAGTCAGATAAGTTGCATTTACATTTAGTCATTTAGCAGACACTTTTATCCAAAAGCGATTTACATCTGAGGACTAAATCAGTTGCAAATGATGTTACTGCTTGCTTTGTACTGTTAGGTCTTAATTAATGAAATATTCACTCAGCTGAATTTGCTCTATGTTGCATCATTCAAATATATTAATAAGAAATAAAATTCCCCAGAGTGGAAATAACGCACATAAATGTTTAAGAGAATTCAGCACTTGTTGAAGTGCCATGTGTTCGGTTTTCTTTTTTTTTTCATTCGCAGATGGTTGTGTCTTACTCTGAGATTCATTGCTAAAATATTTAAATAATGGAAGCAATAGAGCCTTTCTTTCAAATTGTCAAACCATGTTCCTGTCAAGAGCTTGAGAACTTTGGACAATGTGCTTACTGACAGGACTGACATTTGTATTCTCTATCGGCTGACAGAAACCTATTGTTACTGACTCTTTCAAATGGTTAATTTACACCACCCTTGTCAATGGGATGTGGATTTCCTTTTGTTTGGGGAGGGTATCACTTTTGTTTGTGTGGCGTGTAATCAACAGGGACCTTTGGGATTGTCACATTGACACGATTCACATACATTAGTTTTGATACATAGACATTTTAATGAACCGGCAGTATATACAATATTGCAAAAGCCCCACACAGTTAAACGCACTTGAAGGCAAAATTGCATTATCCCACCTTAGAAAATATGTTCTAAGAACACTTTGCTTTGTATCTGAATGTTCAAAACTAGTTTATAAAATGTTTTTAAAAAATATGGGACATTTTGAAACAAGAAGTAACATTTAAAAAGCGTTATGAATAAACTATAACTTGAAAAGGCTGAAAAAAAAAACATGAACAATGTATAAATAACATTTTTTTGCCAACCTTTTGAGGACATTATTAAAGACCAGTTAACTTTGAATGAATGTTCTATTAATGTTACTGGATGAACATTTGTTCATAAATTTGAGAGAGACTTGCTAGATTTGACTTCAAGACTTTAACCTAATTATAGCATTAGTGTATATTCACACTTAGTCCAGGGATCACCTAGTTTAGTCTGACCAAAGTTCATAAGGGTGGAAATAAGGTGAAAAAGACAGTTTAAGCAAGGGTAATGGAAAACCTTTTATTTAACACATACATTTTTAAAGTGATAGATTTCAACTGCAGTCATTGCCACAAGTCTACTTGAAAGCTACTTCCTGAATAATGCTTTTTTTTGTCCCAGGGAATACTTATTTATTTAGGGGAAGAAGGTGCAAGAAGCAGTCCTTGAGAGGCCTGGTTGCTTTTACATGACCATAGGTAAGGTACAATATGAAGTAATGGCTCTGTGAGGGAAATTCTTCAAATGCATAAGGCAGAGGCTGTCTAAATAATTATTATATCTCACAGATTCTGCTTTCAAGCTCTCTGAAAATATATGGCTTAAGACATTATACTTTTATAACATCCAGGCTGAACTGTTCACTTTAGTCCCGGGTTTTCTCTCGACTGTGCAATTAGAGACAACGGGAATTGTGTTCAAGCCATGAAGTGCCATGAAAGTAGCCATTACCAGAAACCACAACTGCTTTATTGAGCGAGATGCTTACCTCGGTGTTGCTGATTATTAAATTTCAATCGTCCCCTACAGTGCATTAAGATTCTCTCTAAAGCTATCTAACCTCCAGAATCTAGAAACTTTAACCTATTATCTCGTCCATTTTAACATGTTAAATGTGCTGGTGCACAGTTATCATATTTTGATTGTTTTGTGGTTGTATGCACAGGAACATTTTATTTGGGCTATTTTCTTTCTCTGCGTGTGATTAATGGTCTGTATTGTGTGTGTGTAATATATATATAGATGCAAAAGCCTCTAAATGCCATTTGAAATGTTCTTCTAAAATGACCATTTTTTATCAAACTTGTATATTTAAGTTCAGTAATTTCACTTAAATGACAATTAATAGGTAATCTTCATTGCCATTTAAGTGAAATTACTGAACTTAAAGATACAAGCTTGAAAAAAATTATCATTTTAGAAGAAAATTTCAAATGGCACTTAGAGGCTTTTGCATCTGAACTCTTCATATATATATATATATATATATATATATATTAAATAACACACACACACACATATATATATATATATATATATATATATATATATATATATATATATATAGATATACTGTAGATGTAGATGTGTGTGTTATTTGAGAATTCAGAACTGAACAAACCATACATTTTCTTTGAACTTAGCTGAATATGGAGGTTTGATTGTGATCATGGTTTGTAATTATAACCATAACCGTATTGGCTATTCTTTGGATGGAGGACAAATGAATGTAATTGTTGCAAGTATAAAAAAAAGTGTGTTTGTTTTTGTCTCACTTTCCATGTGTGCGTGTGTGTGTGTGTGTGTGTGTGTGTGTGTCTGCATGTACACTTTATCACTCACATTAGAGATTAAGACCACCAAGGTAATTTGCTTTGATATATTCACCAATGCTTTCAAGACAAGATATCGATTCAGCCTCTAAAAATGTATCACCTTGCAAATTGCACGACTCTTTGGGCCATATTTATCAAATCAATTCTGTATACAACATCCAGAGCTCCTGCGGAATGTGTCACTTCGGTTCAAATCCATTCTTACACTGCCTGGCCAAATGATTCTAATGTTAGCTTGGCCAGGCAAAAAAACAGTCATTTTCTGCTCTCACGTATTAATAATCCATACAGGAAGCTGTAATGATCAAAAACACCCAAAAACAAATACAGTGAGCTTGATCAGTTACCATCACTCTAAAATAACATGCTGTTGGGCACCTAATAACGCTGTACATTCACTCAAGAAAATCACTTAAAATGTCTTGCTGCAATTTCAATATCAGTGCTCTAATTTTAAGAGGAAGGCAGCCCAATCAAGGTTAATATTTAATTATGATGAGTAAATATTAATGTCTATGGGATGACAGCGCAGCGGAGGGGAAATAAGGGGAGAGTGATGGACACTCGTTGTGGCAAGGCTCTTTCTAAGATAAGATCATCGTTAAAACTATGCAATGTTGCTTTTCATGTTGTCATAGCGAAAGTCTTTATGATAATTTTTAGGCTCTTACCAAAATTAGAGCTATGATAAATATGGAACCATTGATAAGCCATGCATTGAAGCAACGCTAAATAGTTATTTCATTTAAAAAATGTAAATGTGTGGCCAGGCTGCAATATTTTAAAGTTAACAAATAAATGAAATAGTCTGCAATATGATATGTGGGTTTGATTTAGCATGGGAGAAAAATAACTTACAATGTTTGTAACCACATGTAACAAGGTTTGTTGTTACGGAAAGGAAGTAGCGGGAACCTGTGTATGTCCTCAAAGATTATTAATAAAATAAACAAATACAAAATGAGAGTAAAGGCGGCCCAACTGCCAGATGACTTCCGTGCACACACATAATACAGCATAAAACAAAATACAACATAAAATCCCGGCCTGGTCCTCTCTCGTCCTTCACTGCCCACCCACCTCCTTTCATGATTCCGCTCCTCTGTGAGATACGAAACCGGTGCTTTGTGTCAGTCATTATCAATCACGCCATTCTCTCATGGCCATCTGCCTCGCCCTGCTCGCCTCACCACTACTGTTCAAAAGTTTGGGGTTAGTGAGATTTTTAAGGCTAGATTAATTTGATACAGTTTAAACAGTACTATTGTAAAATAAGATTGCATTTTTGTTAAATTGTAATTCACTTATGTGAATTACAATTATTTGAACTCCTTGCTGATTAAAAATATTAATTTCTTTAAAAAAAACAACAATTCCAAATCCAAACTTTTGAACAACATTATGTACACTGTATGTATACAACAAGATGCATATCAGAGATGAGGTCAAAATGTCCGTCGAGACTGAGGTCTGGGAAAGACTACAAAAAAAACTGCTTTATTGAAGGTTCACAAAAGCATGTAGCATCTATAATCCTTAATGGAAGAAGTTTGGAACAATCAGGACTCTTCCTAGAGCTGGCCTCCTGGCCAAACTGAGCAATCGACGGAGAAAGGCTTAGGTTAGAGGGGTGACCAAGAAGCTGATGGTCTGGTTGAGCTCAATGATCATGGTGATGGGAGAAATTAACAATGGACAAACATCACTGCAACACTCCACCAATCTTGGGCTTTATGTGGCCTGATTCAAGCTTCTGCTCAGTGAAGACACATGAAAACCCACTTGGAATTTTCACCAACAACAAAGCACTTTCTCAGACTATGAGAAACCTGCAGAAAACCACACACTGCTTATCACCTGCACAATACCATGCCAACAGTAAAGTGTGGTGGTAGCATCATCATCATGTGTGGGTGTTTTTCAGCAGCAGGCACAGGGGGACTCTTCAGAGTAGAAGGAAAACTCTACCTCTGTAAATGGCATTGGGTGAACCTGGGATTGAACCCACATGAACGTCTCTGGAAAAACCTGAAAAAGTCTGTCCACTGAATGTCCCATTCTCCAACCTGCTTGAGTGGATCTCAGGAGAAGAATGACAGAAAATCAGCAAATGTGTGCTAAGCTTGTCACATCATACCCCAAATAACTGTAAAGTAAAGTGACATGTGAAGGCCAAATATGATAACCCATACTCGGAATTTGTTCCATGCATTTAATCCATTTAAGTGAGTGCACACACATTAGGTGTGGTGAGTAGTGACTGACACACACCCACACACACTACAAACTGTGAACTTATGCAATGTACTTATTTCAGTTTTTCCTTTTTTAATACATGTGCATGATGTATGAAGTGTACATTGTCAGCAAGATACAATATGAATTATGAATACGATTATATGAATCAGTATGAATACGGCAGTCGTGGTGACTGAAGACTCCATGCTGGCCATGATGGCTGGAGACTCTGGCGTGGTGGCCATGATGGCCAAAACAGCTGGAGACTCTAGTGGGGGGGGGCCATGACTGGTGTGGGACCACCGGACTCAGAAGCATTGTGAGTTGAGGTCATCAGACTTGGAAACATATAAATCTGTAGTGGGTCAAACTCTGCAGCCTCCAGAACTTTAGAAACATAGCCCTATAGGGGAAGGGTGCGCCTCGGTGAAGGGGAAACCACTTAGTAGTAGGGTGTAATCAATAAAATCACCAAGCAACCCTTGAGGACAATCACGAATGAGTGTAGCTGTTTGTTAAATCCTTGGCAGTAGAAGTCTATTAGAATGAAATCTGGGAGGTCTGTAATATATGCAATATCCAAAATGTCTTATGATCCTCAAGGGTACAGCCACCTTGATGAAGACGAATTAGTCTCACTACTGGATCCTTTTTTGGTCAGTCATTTTGTATCAGATCAGCCAGGCAAGGAATTGGCAGACATGGTGACCCATGTGCAATTTGATGTAATAATAATAATAATAATAATAATAATCCAAAAAAAGAAAACAAACAAAGCCAGAGAAAAAAGAAAAAAAAAAAGAAAAAAAGAACAGGTACAAATTCAGGAAACAACTACTGATGACCAAACAATGGAAACACAGATGTCTGGTGGTTGATTGGTAAACAAGACATACCTGGAAACAATTAGGAACTGATTAACAAGAAAAACTAAAGGTACTATAAAACCTGGTGCAAAACAGAAAATAACATTAAAGTAAACACAAGATCAGAGCAACACAACACTTGCAAAACCAGTAAGTGCTTTTGTAACACTTACCCTCTTTGAGATACAGCCCCCCAGGACTCTTTGGTAGGATTCAAACATTAAATGAGTTAGGCCAAATTTATGCAAGCCAGACTGAATACAAATATCAGCAAAGTTGCCGTGTGAATGTGAATTTCTTTGCAAAGAAAACCTCTTTTTTTTTTTGTTAGTATTTCCCTTTTAATCAAAACAAATTAATGCATGAAACTCTTTCCACCGCTTAGGTGTGACATATAAAGTTGGTTAAATGGATGTCTCTGGTGAATTTCAAATTGAATGCAATATTCAGTGGACAACATGCCTTGGAGGAGCCATGTTGTTATCGTAACAAGTCTGTCAGTGGTGGAGGGCTTGCGTGAAGAGATAAAAGGTCTATTGTGTGTGAAAACAACCTTTGTTTAGACTCTGGGATATTCCCTGACTTAACATCCAGCTGTCTACCTTTAAGCAACAACAAATATTGCAACGAGCCGTGAGGTAGAGTTGGAGGGATGAATTAATCGAGGCCGGGTTTTGTAGCTCGTGTTCCAATTCCACTGACCATTTCACATGTGAGAGAGGAGGCCTAGGCTGATTAAATTTTATTGGAGGCAGAAAAGAGCAATGTGTACACAAAGTCAGGCGAGAAAATTATCTGCAGGAGACTTGTCGGCATAGAGAATTGTGTTGGTCCAAGTGATTCTGCCTATTGTAATCAGAAAAATACAGGGACATCATAGCAGGGGTTTTACCTCACCCACGGAGGAAAAGACGGGGAGGTTTGAATTTTGGCCCATTTTCATTTCAATATTTGCATGGAGTCAGAATGACTGTTCTTAAGATCACATTTCTCTGTCAGAGATAGAGAATTCTCCAGTCTCACGCTGTCACTGAACGGGGATTCAAATAAGCTCCTGCTCTCTCTTTGTGCAGATTAGATGTCAGTTAACTTGCACTCCGCCCTTTGTGCTGTACCAAAACCCACGGGGGGCCACTGCAGCATGATTTACAGGTAATAAAACCAGTCATATATGACAGGCAGAGACAGGCTGCTACCACAGACTTGCATCAAATGAGAACAGTCAATACATCTCTGTGATAATATGAATTATTCTCTTTCTGTGTCATGAAGGAGCTGTCTTCAGCTATTTAATGCCTGCCAGGCGGGAAATCACGAACTTTGGAATCTGATAGAAAACAAATAATAAATAGACCAACTTTTTACAGTGTATTTATTTTTAAAAGAGTGTGAAATAACTGTCGATCTTCAAAGATTAATTTTCTGTTAAATACTGTTGATTGCTTACTACAAATTCTCTGATTTAAAAAAAAAAAAGGACTTAGAGACTTTTGTCACATTTGAAATTCCATAAATTGTTGGTATCTGCAATCAAATTATGCTGTTGGGTATCAGGTCACCTCAAGTTCACATAGTCTGTTGCCAAAAGCTGACAAAGTTAGGAATGGAATCCGGATACAGTGATGGTAAAACATTCCTTCTACTAAGATGCTTCTATCTGGTACATTTTTAGAAAACGGCATAGATGTATCACTGTCTAGGACGAGATAAGAATATCTGATGGAGCAGTTATAAGGAGTTGATTTATTTATAAAATTCCCCTCCCCCAAACTCAATTTATGACTCTATTTCTTCTGAGAAATAAGCAGTCTCTGAATACTCAATTGGTTATTTCTAAAACTAATTAGACATCATCTTATGGTGCCTTTGGGTTGCTAGGATTTTGTCAAGAAATTTTCCTCGAGCAACATATTTTACTGACCCTGGAACAACATTCTGATTTGAAAATATTTTCCAAATCCTATCTCTACCCCTAAACTTAAATAATTACTCTAAAATTTACAGCAACTTACTACGATTAAACTCCAAAATACAGCACACATTTAAAAGCAGAAAAACAAGAGCAACTGTGAATTTACTCTCCTGAGCAGTCATTGAGTTCACATAAATACATTCACAGAAAAATAACTTATTTTGTTTGTAATTTACTGTAAAATCTAAGTCAAATTTACTTGACTTCCAGCCACAGCCTTAGATGAAATCAACTGAAGAGAAAATAAGACATTCAATCTCTCATGATCTCAGCAGAGGAGGCCTACACAACTCAACAAACAGCATACCAGCCTCACTTATTACTTAACCAGACTGACTTTATTTCTGTCATAATCAGAAGTTCTTTTTTGAGAATGAACAGAGGATTAGATGTGATGAATTATTGTTTAGTTTGTAGTCACCATGATGGTGATAAGTATTGGCTTTAGTTGGGCTCTTGCCCTTGACATTATGTTTACTCTGGCCGCTTTACCTGTGTGTTTATGAGGCACAATTGTTATAACAAATAAAGCCAAGAGAAAAGTGATTTGGTGACTATGGCTGTGAAATGATGATGTCGTCAACAGAGCTTATAAATCACTTGGACTATTTTAACGATGTCTTTAATAACTTTTCTGGGCCGGCTAGTTTCAATCCCTTAGAAGCCTATGGAGGAGCCAGCTCTCAAATTTAATCAAAAATATCTTAATTTGTGTTCCGAAGATGAACGAAAGTCGTACGGGGTTGAAACAACACAAGGGTGAGTAATTACTGACAGATTTCACTGACAGATTTTTGGTTTCACTTTATTTGGATGGTCCCTTTAACACATCCAGTTGACTATAAGTAATGTTGCACCTAAATTTCTACTAACTCTCACTTAGTAGAGTGTTAGTTGAGTATTAGTAGACTGGAAGGCAGGGCCGGCCTGAGGCTTAAGCGAACTAAGCGGCTGCTTGGGGCCCCTTGGCCACCAGGGGGCCCCCCAATCGAGTCGAAAAATATTTTTTAGATGACTTAAGTGACATTAAGGAATGAATTAATATGAATGAATGTATAATTAAAGACAAGAAAATTATGATTTCATGATCAATATAACTCCCACCTACGCTGCTGTGTCTTTCAGTGTTTAAGTCATGCGCATAATCTAGACACCTCGTGCATGCATAGATCATTCGTGCGCAACTGACAGAGGAGGAAAAAAAAATGAGCAAGAAGAGAAGTTTCATAGAGTTAGTAAAAGTGAAAAGTTGACAGTAAAAGAATAAGTTGACATGTAGTTGCAAAGTTATAGTCAGTAGATTGTCTGTTGGAGGAGCATCACAATAAAGAGTTGGCAGATATTAAGTAGACAGTCTACTGATGTGTCTACTGACATGTAGTTGCAAAGTTGCTAATAGTCAACATGATGTTCAAAAGGGACCATCAAAACAAAGTGTTATCGAATTTTCATTTTTGGGTGAACGATCCCTTTAAAAATGGACAACGGACACAATCAAAAAAAGTTCATATATTATTTATTTACTTAAGTGCACTCCTAAAAGAAATACCACTTCAATTATTTATTTACTTATTTTGTTTGTCTAATTTAAAAACATTCACTTTTTTGTGTGTGCCCTAAGCTTCCAAAGAAGTATTGGGCAACTGTATGCCTTAAAAAAAAATAAAATAAAAAAAAGTGGGTAAAAAAAAATGCTTTAAATGTTATCTACTGCACATGGACGTTCAAAGAAATGGCTGATCCATAATTTGCAAAGACACCATGATGAATTACTCAATAACAGCATATATTTTTGTATTTATAGTATCACCATATCACCTCTAAACATCGGACAGTGCTTTGTGTTCACAAATTCAGCACTGATCTTGAGCAGCCATCACAGTATAACTGGCATAATATATTGCATCTAAAGTGGCATGACTACATTGAGTACAAAGATCCACTTAACAACTGGTATCATCAAATTCTCCACTTCTGCATTCTTACCAGACGATTAAACCGGGATCCTGTGGTGCCCTTCAAGCCTGGATCAAAATGCGTGGCTATTTTGTGGGCGCACATCTTGAGCTTTAATTGCATATAACATGTCAGGCCTTTCAGGGGCTGAGTCTGCATAATTACATTATTATTCTATATACTTACATGACCTTCAAGTACATGGCTACTAACAGGATGGGCCAAGACTGTCTAATCAAAGTCAACTTGAGTTTAGAGAAAATGCCAGCTAACCAGTTGAATAAAATGGCTTGAGACAGCTGACCATTTATCATGCAAACTAATTCAATTATGTTCCCCTTGTCTATACATTTAATAGAACTTGTTTACGATATAAAAAATCAATATTATAAAAAGCAGAGCTTTTTTTTGTCCAGTCTCTATTACGTTGTACACAAATGCATAGACTGCGTTATTCTATAGGTTTTCCATCTGTGATATTTCAGTATTTTGCAAAGGCAATATCTGAAGCAGTAGCACATTGAATGTTCAGATTGGTGTGAATGCAAGTTCATACAATGCCTGCATACATAAACAAATAGCACCATCTTCTGAATATTGAAAACAGTTGCATCTCTGGTTCACAGTGGGACCTCCCATTGCCTATGTTTTCTGTACACAACAAACCACACTAATATGTGAAACCGAAAGGCTTTGCTTTAGTTGTAGTCTTTAAAACAGAATTAGTATAAATGAGCCCATGATTTGTTTTGATTCTTGAGTACAAGGATAATTTAAGATGAGGAAAAAACAATTTATATTCACACAGACATCTCTTCTTAAAAACAGTATTGTGACAGAATGTTTAATGTCTAACTACCAAGGCATCAAAAACTGAAGCATGGTCAAGTGTCCCTGGCGTCACAATGAAGAAGCCCCTCAGCGTCACTCTATTGACGAATTGGAAACCTGGAAACAAAACTCGGTTACTAGCCTAACCTTGGTTTTCTCTAGAAGAGGGAACGAGTGTTGCCTAAGCTAGCTTATGCTACGAGGAAATCCCTTTTCTCGAGAATACTGAACCCCCAAAAAATTATCCTTTAATTTTTCATTAATTCAAATGTATTGCTGCACAGAGCAGACAATTCATCCCACTCCCAAGGTGTCATATATACGACAATTTTGGCAAAGCGTAGACATCCAATGCACATGGCACCCTTTAGCGTCAATATAACACGCACAGAGTATGGGTAGGTTTAGGTCTGGGGTAGGGTTAGGGTTAGACCACAAGGAGGCACCTTCTGACCCATACATATCTGCGTCTCATACTGACGCTAAAGGGTGCCATGTGCGTTCGATGTATACGCTTTTGCAAAAGCGGTGTACATGACGCCTTGGGATGAGAACGGGGAGAAGCAGACCAAGGTGAGGCAACTCGCGTGCCTATTGGTTGCTCTGCGGCAAATGCTACAACCTATGAGGCCACAGGCGCCCTCGCGCATCAGGTCCCGCCAAAATAGGAGTGGCTAATAGGGTGGAGTCCAGATAGGGTGTTCTTTGGTTTTTCGTACTGAAGTGAAACCAGAACACAGCACCAGCACAGCGGGGTTACACAACACTCGTTCCTTCTTCCAGTCGGTCTCTTACGAGAGACCTTACTTGTGACCTTTTTTCCTCCAGAATATGTGGTTTCTGGAGTCCAGACTTTGTGCGATGTTCATGATGGTTAGTATTATGAATCTTGATCCTGTTGGTGGATGACTAAAGGCTCTTTGATCTCTGCATTGTGTATTTTTTTCTTTAGTGATAGTTGGCTCGGAAGTGGGTCTAGTTGTTTTCTGGAATGTTGTGGCTTTATATGCAAGTGAGGAGGTCTAACACAGTCTCATCCCAAGTCGTCATATAACTGACGTCTTGGGACGTCTTGACCATATGTCAACATCCGCCTTTTTAGGGTACCCTTAAACTCCCCGGCTGTCATACAACTGACGCTTTACTTTTAACGTCACGTCAGTTAGGTGACGGGGTAGGTTTAGGGGTAGGTTTAGGTCTGGGGTAGGGTTAGGATCCGATAACATCATCTAACCGACCTTTAAGGGTACCCTAAAAAGGCGGATGTTGACGTATGGTCAAAAGACGTCCCAAGACGTCAGTTATATGACGTCTTGGGATGAGACTGCGCTGGGAGGTCGGTGTGTATGGGTCTTGGGACAGCCATCAAGTGGTATCTGCACAGAAGGAGAAAGAAAACAAACAACAACAAAAAAAAAAACAGCAGTATTTCTTCAAACTCTAGGGTTGTAGAAGTATTTGTTTAACAAGTTTTCAAATATATACTATATTTGTACATATTTGTATACCGATACATAATCTTGCAGCTGCATTGGTGTCATTGGCTACCGCCTCAATTCCTGTACATGTTTATTGCAATATTTGTAAATCAGTTGCACCCCTTCTTGGAAAGTAGTCGGATATCCCACACACGGTCAGAAAGTTTATATTAATCGCATTGTATTCTTTAAAATCGGAACCTGTCTGTTCATGTTCCAAATGATACATGATGTCTCTCCACACCGCATAACCAACCTCTCTTTGCAAGAGTGGGAAAGCTAATTTGACTTTTCACATGACATCAGTTTTTCGATTATTTTGTCATAATCTGATCGGTTGCACTGCTGATAACTGCCCCTTTAGTTTGTAAATCATGTTATTTTTAAAAAAAAAATCATATAAATATTGCTTGCCATTGACAGCCCATTCTCACTCCCAAGGCGTCACCTAACTGACGCCTTGGGAAGCATTTGGACATGCTTCAATATCTGACGCTTTAGGCGCCCTTTAGCGTCAGTTAGATGACGCCCTAGGATCGCGTGTACCCTACCCCCACCCCACACCTAAACCTAACCGCGTCCTCTAACTGACGCTTTCCTTTAGCGTCAGTTAGATGACGCCGTAGGATCGCGTCATGTAAGTGTCATGTAAGTAAAGGGCGCCTAAAACGTCAAATATTGAAGCATGGTCAAAGGTGACGCCTTGGGGTGAGAATGCGTTGCCATTGAAGACATACTTTCAATCATGCCCACATATCAGTGAACTTCTTACATAAATGTATTTAACATTTAATTATGCAACCCTCTTTACAGCGAGGTGCACCCTTTGCTCTGTCAAAGTTTCTTAAAGTCTTCATGTGGAGTCCCACTCCTCATTGTGATCTCTCTGATATACTGTATGCAGAAGAGTATGCATGTATTTTTTTGTTTCCTTGGGCTGTTTTACCAACACAAACATATTATAAAATATTGACAGTTTCCAGGAAGTGCTGACAGATAAGAAAAAAAAATAATAATTGAGTTGAAGACCCGAAGAATGTTAGGCCGTAGTTATTTAGCTCTTTCTGTGGCAACAGCTGATAGTATCTGTTTCTCCTTTAATCAAAAGTGCCACAGGCGAGTCATGATGGGCTGACACACTTGAGCTGTCAAAATCTCCCTCTGTCATTCTGGTGTTTGTGGCACTTCTGCTGGGAGGGGCAAAATAGGGACGCAACCCGTTTCAGCTTCCACCTTCTCCCTCCCCTCAATCCAAGGGGGATGAAACACATGTTGTTTTTGATAAACCACTGTGATCAATCTTACGGATGCACAGCGAATCAGTGGAGCGAAAGCCTTTGAAAATCAAGCCTGTCCCAGTTGTGCCAGCCAATGATTATGTGGTCAGTGATGCCAAAGGCGAGACAGAACATCAAGGCATTGGAAGCTGTAGTCTGTCAGTTCTCTGTACTAATTAAACCTAAACAAGAAGCTCAGTGAATCAGTAGCAATAAAGCAGCCCTCCCATTCATGATTGGTATAATGTTTTATTTAAAAAGGTGCAGTACAGAAGTTTGCCCAAAAATTGAATCCTGTCATTATTTACTCACCCTAATTTCTTTATTTCTTCTGTGGAACAGAAAATGAGATGCTGTGATGAATGTACTTGTTGCTCTTTTCTTTACGATTACAGTAACTGAAACGGAAGCTTTTAAACTTCAATAAAACGTTTGATATCTCTTGCGTGTGATGATATACATCTTCTGAGGTCATGCAATTACTTTTTTGAGAAACAGATCAACATTTACATAATTATTCCTTTAACACTTTACAAGGTGCATTTATTAGCATTAGTTGACTACACTGGTTATGAGGCAACACTGAAAAATACTTCTAACGCATTTATGAATCTTGGTTAAAGTTAATTTCAACATTTACTAATACTTTATTGAAATCAAAAGTTAAATGTCTTTCCATATTATTTAGCGAATTTGACGAACTAGATAAAATAACTGTAATAAACTTGTTGCTCATTGTTAGCCAATACATTAACCTACCTTGACTTATTGTGAAGTGTTACCATTTTTTTATCCACTTATAATCTTCCACTTCAGTGAGCTGTTAACCGCTACTACTCGATCAATGAGTCAATGAGTCAACAAACACTTAATTAAACTAAATTATTTGATGTACTAAAAGCAAAAATAAGGTTTCTGCAAAATATCACAGATTGACTTTGAAGATGCCCTTATTCAAGCTAAATCATTTCCTCATAAAAGCTGAGCTGATTTACACTTGTATTTCAACAGTAGCATGTCATTCTGCTCATAAAAGTCATTTTCATACCACAGATTATTTGCTGTGAGGCGGAACTTTTCTATTCACAAGGCACTGTTGTGCCTCTTGGTTTCCACACACTCATTCCCAGCAATAAAATATCAGTCAAATACTTTTCCACTTGATTGGGCTAATTTCAGGTCCTTGAATGACTTTTCGTTGAGCTCCATTAACTTTTACTGCGGACAACCTCAAGGAGTTTCTTGCATATGGCTGCTGTAGTGCCAGAGAAATCCACAGATATGGAGCATGCTCGTCGAGAGAAACTCGTCTTTCACATGTGCAAGTTCAGCCTAGACATGATCCCACTGGAGTGTGTGTGTGTGTGTGTGTGTGTTTTCTCTCTTAAAACTTGTGAATGTTGCTAATGGCGATGAAGACTGTGTGCTGAGAATTATTGATTGCCTTTATTCACTGTATGTATCACCAATGTTAAGGGCAGAATGGTGAACTTTAAAGTTCTGCCAGGTCAATATTTGGTTGAAATTGGAAAAATGGATGCCAACTCACCAAGTATGTTTATTTGTTGTTCTTTGTGATTTTTAAAGGCACACACAACAACATAGATAGATGCTTATTTATATGTATGCCAATGTGATGGGGGTGGGGTCGTCTTTATGTTTCATTTATATAAAAAATCAATTCCCATCTGGTTCTTAGACAGATTTACAAAACAGTTACATATATATATATATATATATATATATATATATATATATATATATATATATATATATATATATATATATATATATATACTGTGTATATACTGTATATATATATATATATATATATATATATATATATACTGTGTATATACTGTATATATATATATATAAATATGTATAATATATGTGTATATATATATATATATATATATATATATATATATATATATATAAATATATTGCTGTAAATTCACCCAGCTAACAAAATTATATTCCCAATACGTTATATATATATATATATATATATATATATATATATAAATATATTGCTGTAAATTCACCCAGCTAACAAAATTATATTCCCAATACGTTATGAAAACAACATTCAAAAACGTTTATTTTTATTTTTTTTATATATAATTTAAAAACTTTTTTCTTAGTTAGCAATCATTAAGGAAATATTCCATTCATTAAATTCTGCAGACATTTAACATTTAAAGCTATGAGAACATTATTAAAAACCATATAAATTTGAACAAAAATTCTAGTAATGTTACTAGATGAACGTTTGTTCATAACTTTAAGAGAAACTTGCCAGAATGTTGGCCAAAGTTATGAGAACTTTCCTTATACAACATATGCAAATGAACATTCAAATTCAGCAATGTATTATGACTTATAACTTCTTACACCTCTATGAAAGCAAAAAATATGATTTAAATAACATTTTTCTTCCATAATCAAATACATTTCAAATATATTCAACAAGCTATATATATATATATATATATATATATATATATATATATATATAGTTGGCTCATACTGTAACAGATGGTAAAATCCAAAAAGATATTAATTTATTTATTTATGTTTCAAAAATAGCAAATGAGTACATGTGTTCATGTCAGGTTGTCTTCAGCTGTCCACCAGTCACAGACTAATCTTGCATCAGTTCCTTTGCACTGCTCATGGGATGCTAGCGGTCAGTGCGATGTCAAGGGAGTCTCTTTACCAGCGTGGTGACAAACCACACACTTAACAGTCGAAGTAAGAGAGGTTGGTGTGACATGGGTGGCAAATTGCCTTTCAACAACCCAGAGACGTCACCAGGGCTTGCAGATAGAATTGTCATGTTTCTGCTGTGTCCAAGTTCAAAAGATTTCCCACTCAGGTCATTGGTCAATTGATTAGATAATGTTAATTAACACTGCTCTATTAGAGCTCTGAGCTGTTCAGGATGTTACTTGATAAAGCCATGCTAGCTGCTTTAATTATAGCCATTTACCATAAAATCAATACCAGTGGCTTGGCAGCGCTAATGTTCAGCTATATTGATTTGAAATAACAATAAATTGAGGCCTGATTACTGGTAGAGATTAATGAATGCCGTTGTTATGTTCTTTATGCCATCAGGGAGATTCCTCCACATTTGTCACATGTGCATTAGTTGGAAATACTGTACAGAATATGCACTTCTGGGCACTACATAAACAATACATGATACACACTTTTTTGTTGTCTGAAACAAAGAAATGTATATTTATTTATCTTATAAAATAGACCCTGACATGAATCCAACAGAATGCTAAAAAGTGTCACAGTTTAGATTAGGTTCTACTATTAACCACAACTTTTGCCTCATAAACTCCTAATTGTTGGTTATTAATAGTTACTAGGTAGTGGTTAAGTTTAGTTATTGGGTAAGGGATGTAAAATATGGTCATCCAGAATACGGCATTAATATGTGTTTCATAAGAATGAATAAACTGCCAATATCCTAGTAAAATGCTAAGAAGCAACAGTTAATAGTGACAATAGCCTGACTATGGCAGACTTCATACTTCCATTCTATCCTCCTTTGAGTTCAGCAGAAGAAAGAAACTCATACAGGTTTGCAACAACTTTAACAGTTGTCCCTTTAACAGAACTAATCCTAACTTTGACAGTTGGCTGCAAATATTTTCTTTTTTCACTCTACTGTCAAATATTATTTTAGAGGCCCTGATTGGACTGTGGATCCGTAGTTTTTGCATCATACATGTGTTTACAGTGGAAGTTTGATGCGGCTGAGCTGGGTGCATAACACACGTCATAGTGATAGTCTTACAGGTAACCAATGATTATATACTTCAGACAAGCCCTTAAATGCATTAATGTTTTTCCAATTATTTTTACATATTAGGGTCCAGGGCGACTCATATTTGATGGAATTCTACATGTCACCATAAAAACTCAACTGATATTAGAGTAAGAATTACAGAAGAAAAAAATAAAGTAAAATTTGTTTCCTTTTGGAGCTTGTAAGTGTTCAGTTTGAGCAAATGTTTTATACCATCATCACTATCCTCATCAGAACTCATTTCCTGGTACATTCAGCATCTGGCTCATTTTCATGATCTCAAAAATATTGTCAAAACTATCATTTTCAATATCTTCTAAATCAATATTTTGATCGCTGACAGCTTCTTTATCAGATCCACCATCAAATGACAGTGATACTAATATTTGATTGTCTTCAGTTCGTGCTCTGCAGTAAATCACTGAGCCATTTCAAGTTTTGCGGATGATGCTTCCTATTATTTTGTTTCATTGAATGTGGTAACTATGAGTGAAACGTCACTTCATCATTGTGTATCAGACATTGCCCTGTAGAATAAAGGTGAATTACACTTATTCAGTCATCAAATATCCAATTATTGTGGTGCGGAAATAACATACTTACACCGTTACTTACACACCTGGGGTCATTCGCGACCCTATTCAATTTTTACACACAAAAAAAAAAATAATAATAATAATAATAAAAAAACGAATGGAAAAACAGGCCTTCTTTTATACATACACTATATATTTTCTTTTTTTTTTTGATTGACTTTTTTCAAACTTTAAGAACAAATGAATAAGGAGGAGGGTAGTGAATGACATCATAGACCCGAGGTATGCATTTAAAGGTTTTGAAAGGACATTTTTGATCAAAATTTCATGAATTGTATGTCTTGGATCAAACTAGCCTTGAATTCAGTGCTGGACATTCACTATATATTTCAGAACAATGTACAAAACTGGATAAAAGAAACATTGAACAAAACTCAGACAAGGTGAACCAACATCTTCTTCCATAGATGCATTGCAGTATCTATTGACAAACTTTATTTGTATTACTGGACCCTTTAAGCTACAAATGAGTCATCATGGTATGACCTGACTAACCTTCACTTAACATCTAACAGCACATTGTTACTTTCTTCCCATTGGATTCTGAATTTGTGGCAGTCTGAATCAGCCTTGCCAGTAGCATCAATTAATTCAATGCATCAGATTCACGCCCAGAAATCCATTTCAGTTTCAGATCTTTAGTTAAGGTAATATTGATTCTTGTAGATATTTTGTTGAACTTTCTCAATAAGTGACTTTCTGAATTGCTTTCTGGCTTGTTTTTTTTTCTTGTACAATAACTTGGTAAAAGTGTTTGCAAAGATAAAGAAAAGGTTAGTTTGAATTGAAACTTTAACAAGGTTGCTCTGCATGGTCATATCCGTTAAAGGGACAGTTCACTCATAAAATATGATCTACTCATCTGCATGTCGTTTTAAACCTGTGTGATTTTCTTTCTTGTCTGGAACACAAAAGCAGAATGTCCACACTGCCCTTTTGCATAAAGGAAAAGTCAGTAGGGATCCTCATTCGCTTTAATTGTTTGGAAAAGAGCAACTTGGACATTCTGCTAAATGTCTCATTTTGTGTTCTATGCAAGGCTGAAGTCATACAGGTGAATGATGATAGAATTGTCTTTTTTTTTATTCTTCTTCTTTTTTTTAAATATTACTTTAACAGACTCACCATTGATCACAGCTATTTGTTCCCATACCAAAAAGACTACCCGAATCAGACAAAAGTCGAGAATGTAACATGAATATTTGATTTGAAACTGTTCCTGACAGGCGCCTGCACTGGTTGTAAATCCAATGATTAAATTACAAAGCACACTGGGCACTAATTGAAGTTTTATATGTACACAGTATCAATATTGATTTCAGATAGCACATGTATTAATAGGAGGAAACCATCTCTAAAACAGAGGACTGTCGCCAGGTCCGGCAATCTGATATTGTGCCCGATGCAAAGAAGTGTAAAACATGGTATCCTGGCAAGGAGAGAATGTTACCCGAGCAGACAAAAAAATCAATTTAACGGAGACAACGCGGAACCTAGCTCCTTTATTTACATCTCAATTACTTTTTCATTTCGCCACTGGGGGCTCGGGGCCGCGGTGTGACAGAGAGGGCTGAGACTTGTACCGCTCACTTGGGGAAAGGGGATGGCATTTTCTAGCCTTACTTTTTGTAAAAGATGAATTTGTTGGCTTTAATTTGTCAGGGAAAATGAAAGAGTGAGCTTTCTGGTTTAATCGTTCCTTTCCCAGAGGAAAGATTAGGTGGATTCACAATTTCAAAGGCAGATTCAAAGGCACATCCAAACGGTTGGCATATGCTTACAGGATGTAGTTGCCACAGCGCAGTTCAGGCAGAAATGATGAAATTCAGTGAATAATATGATGTATTGTCTACATCCCAATCTACTGCACTTGCAATTGTTCTCAAAGTCAGCAAAGCTTATAAAACTGATCTTGTGATTAAAAACACCTATATTTCAGCTGCATTTTCACAGATGAGTGGAAACTTCAATGTGTTAAACCTATCGTTTAATTTTAGATTCTGCATCATGTATTTTCTCTGTTTCCTATTAAATGCAATGACAGGTTTAATGTGAAGAGGTTGCTGTTACAGAGCTAAAATCATGCGTAGGCTTCAGTTAAACATTAATATTGATCATAAGTGACAGATTTAAATGCACATTTAATTATCTGCAAATGCCACATCCAACCAGCAATGCCTATTTTTGCTCTTTGAGCTAAATGCTTTTTAAATATCTGGTGTTAGGCTCCATTAATATATCAGGAAAGTTGCAGTCCGATATGAACTTATTTGCCATGTTTTCGTTTTCAAAAGGACAAATATGCTTCAATGCAATGTCACGGAAATGATGGATCTCATATTTCATGTGGTGCTCATCTATATCTCTGTCTTGTGGCTTGCATTACTTTTGCGTTTATGGCTGTACAGTGTTTTTTTCCACAATATGGGAGAACGTTTTTTTTTTAACTGTCCTTTAAACTAAAATTTAAATATCATATTTAACTTAAACTTAAAATGAGCTGAAACGCCTATAATATGCTGTTTAATTGCAGTTTCCATTGTGATAACTTAATGTGACCGTATGCCCCGCTACAATTACAAAAGGTAAATCTGTGGAATTGTCAAAACATAAACCTACAGTGAAAATTATTTATTGGCATAAGAAGTGTGACAACTAGCCATGGTATACATGAAAACAGTTGAAACAGTAAATAGAAAAATGACTTAAACTGCATCAGCACTGTTAATCTAAACACATCTACTCTAACAAAGAATAGCATAGTGTTTATCAGTGTTGTGCAAGTTACTTCCAAACTGTAATACATTAGGTATTACTTGTTACTGTTATTTACAACGCATTCTCACCCCAAGGCGTCACATTTGACCATGCTTCAATATTTGACGTTTTAGGCGCCCTTTAGCGTCACTTACATGACGCGATCCTACGGCGTCACCTAACTGACGCTAAAGGAAAGCGTCTGTTAGAGGACGCGGTTAGGTTTAGGTGTGGGGTGGGGGTAGGGTACACGCGATCCTAGGGTGTCATCTAACTGACGCTAAAGGGCGCCTAAAGCGTCAGATATTGAAGCATGTCCAAATGCTTCCCAAGGCGTCAGTTAGGTGACGCCTTGGGGGTGAGAATGGGCTGTTATTTAAAAGTAATTCATTACCTTACAATATTACTGTCTCAGAATTGTAATGCGTTACATTACTCATGTATTACTTTTGAGTTACTTTCACCAAAATAACTAAGTAGAACTTAACTTTTGGGCTGTAACGATATGCAATATGAAACCGAAATCGCCATTCGCCACACGACTCAGATCCACGAACCTATAGAATCGCGACACACCTCTTCCAACTCCAGCGTTATTCTCCTTACCGTCCAGATCCAATGCTGCCTTATCTTTAAATTTGGCTATTAGTATTATTTGAAGTTAACATTTGAAGGTAAGTCCAGCATTATGGACATGACATTTGCAGTCAAAACTTGAAATAAAAATTCTCAGAAATTACATGTATTGAAACGTATATAGGCTACTTCCTTAAAGGTCTCCAGACATTAGACAAATATCAGTCTATGTTTTATTTTTAATATTAGGGAAAAGACACACATTCATGCGTGACAAAAAAAAAAAAATAGGAGGCAAAATATATTTTTTGTAATTCTGTTAATTACACTGCGCAAATCGGATGAGGAAGGGTTGGCTCTCCAGTCTCCATAGAACTTAAAATATTCATTTTATTTTAGTTTTCGTGTTCGCATTTATGAGGAAAAAACAATGTAACAGACGCGACCGCTCTGAACTGGCACTAAAAGACTGCTTTAAAACTTTCACACAGTCTGTTGCCTTTAAGAAGTAAAAGCAGACAATACACTGTAATACAACTGTAATACAAACCTCACTGAACATGTAACGAGTAAAATATTACTGAAAATTGATTAGTAATGCCTTACACTACTGCGTTACAGCTAAAAGTAATATGTTACAGTAATGTATTACTTTTGTAATGCGTCACTCCCAACACTGGTGTTTATTGACTTGTTCTGTGTTTAAATGAACGACGGGACCTGTTATGGATCGCTTTATATGTACCCCCCCCCCCCCAAAAAAAAAAAAAAAAAAGGTTTGCAAAAATGTTTTGATATTCAGTGCAAAAAAGCCTCCCGTTTGCTAACATTACAAAATATGTTATTCAGCAGCACGAAATCAGCTCTAAAGCCAGCTGTTACCTGAGCGGAGCACTGATGGTCCCCTATCATGCTGCAGCAGTAAACTTTGATGCACATGGAAAATGTGCCTCTTAACAAGCATAGCATCGCTTGCAAACAGACAGCAAGAAAACATCAAGGAGAGTTTTAGGAAAGCGTATGATTCTCGACTTGTGGCAAAACTGGTTCCAAACAGCATGAAACTGAGCTTAAAGGCAAACATGATGAGACACGGTTGGAATCCATCACAGGGACACGCAAATAGAGTTCGGCTCTCACGCTCACATACACATGTACACTTACGCTCGCATACACAAACACCCACTCTAAATGAGCTCGCCTCGGGGTCCCTACGTGACACCCTGAACTTTTATTTGCATCCTTTGCCGGCTTTGAAATGTGTATAATGTTCAGGTCACAACAAGGAGAGTAAATCTATCTTAACCGTACCAGGACGTAGCGTTGATGGATGACCCGGATCGGTGAAGTGTACTGGCCCTCTGACAGCAGGCGTTTAATAAACAGATTGTGCTATCCGTTCCTTTGTGTGCCAGGAAAGTGGCACCTCTGTGTTCCATCCATGCCGTTGATAATAAATACTCATAAGCCTAATGATGCCTGATTACTGCAGCAATCTTTGCCTCATTAAGCTGATTAGCTGCAATGCTGTAACCGAGAGTATGTCTGTTTAATAACATTCAGCGAGGTAGACACCTTGCAGAGAGGGGAAATAAATAAATGCACCTTTAACCTCATAAAGCCATCCCGCTGTCTGTCTTAACATGCAAATAATTAAAAAATAACGAATCACGGTGTGTTGCTCTCATGATTGCTTGTACAATGTTCCCAAATGCTGGTATTAAATGTTCAAGCTCTCCCTCGATATCAAGGACGTTCAATCACACAACCGCGGGTGCCTTGACGTCTGTTGATCCGGTTACGTTTTCTTCTCCTTTTTTTTTTTTTTTTTGTAAATTTATGACCCCTGTGCTAGAAAAATGTCCTTCAATGTCAAACGGGCCTTGTGTGTCTTCAAACAAATCAAGGGAGCAGGCAAAGTCGCTGACCCCAATAATTTAGCACACTGCTTTGGACATTTCAAGACAGGGGGAAAGCGCACCGACTGGCCAAACAGAGCCCAGCCTCCCTTGCTTTATTACAGGTTTCTGACCCACATTGGAGCCTGCTGCCTAGGGGGGGGGGGGGGGGTGGGGGGGTGGGGGGGGGGGGCATGAAGCTCGCAGGGGTTATACCAATGACACCACCATCTCTATTTGAAACAAAACATGCTTCAAAGACATTGAGTGAATGTTTGTCCCGGAGGAAAACAAGTGGCAATAGCTACAAGTGAATAACAAATTCACCTTTGTGAATGACTGCCGGGGCGATTTGAATAATTGGACTTTCTAACCTGCGAACATAATTATTTCTAATTAATTCTCTTAATCTTAACATAAATGAATAAAAAACTGTAATGTCAAATTAATATGTATAAAATGTATGGCTATCATAATAAGAAAGGATTCGTTGTGCCTGTGTGTGTTTCCAGAATTTCAGGCCGGTTGTTAAACTCTGCCTCAGGGTTTCCTCTGTGTGCCTCTGAATATGCAATACATATAAAGACCTTGGGTTGTTTTCAAATTGTAATTCTAAGTGCATTTTTTGGTTGTACTTCTATCGGTCTACTCATTTCCATGGTTAAAATTCATTTTCCATTTATTTTGTTTATCTCAGTGGCTTAGGATTTATTTTGAACATTGATTACATTTTTACATTAGTTTAATTTATGCATGTTGATGGTGAATGAATGAAAGAGAAATGTATACTTTTTACTGGATTTTTTTGTACATTGTAGTGCTCATGCGTAATAACTCTTACGTTAAATACGTAATGTAATAATCAACTTTTGACCATTCGTCAACATCCGCCTTTTTAGGGTACCCTTAAACGTCGGTTACATGACGATCCCGAGCCGTCATACAACTGACGCTTTACCTTTAACGTCGGTTAGGTGACGGGGTAGGTTTAGGTCTGGGGTAGGGTTAGGATCCGATAACGTCATCTAACCGATGTTTAAGAGTACCCTAAAAAGGCGGATGTTGACGTATGGTCACAAGATTGTGGGATGAGACTCTGTTATAATAATATAGTACAAAATGTTGTGATCTATAACGGACAATGCTTTCTGTAAATATTACATTTGAATTTGAACTGCATGGTCATTAAAAAAAGTATGATCTGTATATAAAGTATAGAAGTAATATAATTATCTGGGTACTTGTATATACTCACCCTTACGAAAAAGAAGTTTATTCAAGTGTGCCATTAGTATACTTCTTTTAAACTAAAAATAAGAAAGTATACTTTCAGTTTATTTTTCCTGTACTTCTCAGAAGTATACTATATGTACTTCTCAGAAATATACTTCAAATTACACTTAAGTGTACTTGACTTATACTGAGAGAAAAGCTAGTATATTTGTCCTGTTCTTGTACTCAATCTTTTGATCCAGAAATACTTAAAAGTATAATTAAGTATTCAAAGTATACTTGTATAAGTATTACAGTAAAAAAGTAAACTACTAGTACCCATAAATTCACTTGCAGTACACATGAGATACATAATTGTAAACTAGTTGTGCACTTACTGTCACACTTATAGTACACTTACACATATAATTTTATGTACTAAAAGTGGGCCAATTTAGTGGGCCAATTCCCAAGCGGTATTAAAATAGTACACTTACAAGTTTACTACTAGTACATAGTGACATTAGTATACTTACTACATAATGTATACTTAAAAATATACTTGAACATTACTTAAGTATACTACATAAAATGAACTTGAAATATACTTCTTTTTCGTAAGGGCATACTTGATTGAATGAGTGAATGAGTCACTCAGTGACAAAACAGTTCAGTAAATGAATTAACAACACACTCATAAAGACATTCACTTGCCACCACTAACTGGCATAACGATTTGTCCTGCATAAATGGTAACTAAAAAATCCCTAAGAAGATTGGGAGCTTGTTCAGTCTACAACTATGAGTCCACCCCTAGTTTATCTACTCCTGTGGTTCATCTTGTCCCATATTTTTTGCATCGATTCATTTATCTCTGTAAGGCGGCCCGATTGCCTCATGCAGTGACTTCAGTTGTTGTTTGTGGTCTTTTCTTCTTCTTTTTTTTTCATTTTATACATAAAGTCGCTGTGCTCTCTATTTATTAGAGTTTGGGGATCAGCACTGGACATGCATAATAGAAAAAAAAAAAAAGCCATGAGTGTCAGAGTCGGCATTGATCCAGAGCCTCTTGACTGTGTTTCCCAATAGAGGCAGCACAACTTATTAGAGGAACATGCCGCCTGCCCACTCCAGCTGCAGAAAGAGATTATACAGACAAAGCTGGCCAGCTGTTTCTTGCATGGACTATCAGTGACTAATTGAGACCAGTAAACACAGAGAGAGCTGGACCCCAGTAACACTTCATTTACTGTGTCCAAAATACATGACCAATGGAGAAGGTTAATTGCTGGGTTGGTTTGTGAGAGAGTGAGGCCTGATTAGACATAAATACATATTCAGCACCTCAAAGAGGAATAATTACTGCGACCCCTGGAGAGGCCTCTGGGCCAGATCAGTGGAATTATTTGATTCGTGTAAGCTTAGACGCTCGCAGAGAAATATCTATAGATGAAAGAAGTGTCTTGCATTTGGATATCATTAGAGCCCCATGTTTTTACAAATCCAGTCATTTTACAAGCTTAAGTAGGGAAAAGTTTTGTATTGACGTCCAGAATGCATATGTAAATCGTCTTTGATGGGCAATAGCAATGTGACAGGGCTTGAAATAAAACTATACATATAAAAAGTCAAAGGCACATTTCATGTTGGTTTTAAGCATCATTTCTTTCAGTAAGCCATTGATCCATTGGCAACACTCTGGATCCCTTGAGTTTGGCAAAACAGATCAATGGCTCGACTTGGAGGTTAATGCGATGAGCTTCATTGTTGCTGACCGGCCACGCGCCATGAATGTCAAGACAGATAGGATACCCCTCAAGTAACATACGACTAACAATATATTCTACATTTATACATTTTAACAGATGCTTTTATTCAAAGTATATATATATATATATATATATGAAGAGTTCAGATGCAAAAGCCTCTAAGTGCCATTTGAAATTTTCTTCTAGAATGATCATTTTTATCAAGCTTGTATTTAAGTTCAGTAATTTCACTTAAATGGCAATTCATAGGTAATCTTCATTGTCATTTAAGTAAAATTACTGAACTTAAATATATAAGCTTGATAAAAATTATAATTTTAGAAGAAAATTTCAAATGGCTTTTGAAGGCTTTTGCATCTGAACTCTTCATATATATATCTTATGAACTTTCACCAAAAAAAAAAAAAAAAAATAAGCAACTGTTGATATTAACAATAAATGTTTCTTGAGCAGCAAATCAGCATATTGGAATGATTGCTGAAGGATCATATGACACTGAAGAGTGAAGTAATGATGCCAAAAATGCAATACTGTTGCAAATTATTTACAATATTACCGCTTGTCATTAAATAAATGCTGCATTTGTGAGCACGAGAGACTTCTTTAAAAAAAAAAAAAAACAAACAAAAAAAAAACTTTTGAATAGTAATGAATATATTTTCCCCCCTCAAAATTGAATTTGAATTCTGTCACACTTCACATCGTCAGGCCAGGGACTGTGTTAACAGGGTTGCCATGGTGATGGTTTGCCTCGTACAGCTGTAGTTACTCTCTGTGTCGACTGACACCTCAGTGCATATCACAGGCCGTCAGATAATCGCCTCTGTCTGTTTCCTGGTCCCATAACCAAACACCTGTGCTTCGCACGCAGCCCAGATAAACCCCAGCCCTTCTGTATATGACACTGTCACTGGCAGTCAAAGTAATCTCCTTTCCAAGTTAAAAGAGAATTTAACTTTGTACCTGCTAGAGCGGCGGCGCAATTTAATGCTCCGTCCGATAACTAATGGGAGAAACTCTTTAAACTTCACAGCTTAGAATAAGCTTGTCAGATTATCATATTATGCTTGTGAGCTTATAATATTAGCATTAAAATATTCTAAGGATTTCTGAAATAATTTTAGAGGAGAGAACAACCGTCTGACTTTACAGGATCGTGAATGAGTGGTTATGAGGCAAGAGGGTGATTTGACAACAATCAATTTTGTCATTACACTGCAATGCTTAATGTCTCATGGTTAAGCTTTGAATTATTTTAAATATGTAGTATTATAGCACTGTACTTATTCCTTCACCAAAATCTCTTTGCATGCAATGCACTGTGGAAAATTAATCATTCATGTTCTGAAAAGGTATATGCTGTATCTCTAACTTGATTATGATATTCACCCTTTGCCAGTGAACACATTTAACGTAATTTGCATCAAATCACAGTCATTATATGCAACTTATGCAGTAATTTAGCATTCCTAATTGATTTGCCATTAGACATACAGTATGTCATAACTGATTTTTTTTTTTAATCTTATTTACTGATCATCTTCATTCTGTCATTTTCTAGTATACTTTTTCCAAAACCAAGCTATTTTACAAAAGAGTAAACTAATATCTTAGGATTAATGTTGTAAAAATGTTTATTGCAAAAGTGAACCACTTAGTATAAAGTGGGGCCTTTCACTGTAAGTTAATTCAGTTAAAATAGCTCAAACATGCATTTAAGTCTGGATCTACAGTAGGTTTAAGCCTTGTCTATTAATGACCATAGTCAACAATATGTAAAGGAATCAGACGAGTTTTTGATAATTCCAACAGTTTTCTCTAACTCATTCTTATTTCCAAAATGAAATTTATAAAAAATATCTAAGGATTTGACATTGCAATCTATTCAGGACAGAATCAGTCTAGTCTACCATAGACTGGAGAATCCGTAATATGAAGCTTTGCCAGTAAATATGAAGATACGTGTAGGAGCACGCAGTTTATCTCAATCAATGGTGCATGAAAGTTGCATTCAATACTGCAATAGTAGGCATGCATACCTCATGTATAACTCTGTGTAGCACATGTTTAAACTGTTCGAATTTGAAGGGGACCGGTCATTTTAGCCAGTTATGGAAATGTCTGTGATGAATGTGTTGGTTTTAATCCTTCCTACATTTATTGATTTGTTTTAACTATTTTTCTTAATAGTCATTTTATTTATTGAATAGAATGCATGAGGCAAGAGCATGTTTTATTAAAAATGGTATGCTCCAATTGGAGAGAGAAAATTTGTGTAATTAAATAGATAACCGGAAATGGATAAAAAAAAAAAAAAGACAATTCTGTTAATTACTCACCCTCAAGTTGTTCTGGGATTAATTTATTTCTTTTTCTGAACACACACACACACACACACACACACACACACACACAAATATATTTTGAATAATATAGACTTCCATTGAATTCCATAGTATGGCAAAAAAAAAAAAAAAAAAAAAAAGTCAATGATACCGATCAACTTGTTGCACATTGTTTTGTAGATACAATACATATAAATAAAAATAAATGAGGATTGTAAAAATAAATGAGGATTATTATATATGACATAATTATGTAATCATATAAAACAAATTAAATAAAAAAAAAAGTCAGCTGCAATATAGCTTAATATAGCTGGAATTGTGGCCCATATGGGACCCTCAACTAATTAATAATGGGCAATCTAACTGGGGTTCACGACTTTGACCAAGATGGGGTCCACATTCAGCCCATAAAAGTGCCCACTCTGACCCCATGCCAAGATTACTCCCAAAAAACACAGATAAAGCCTGGGAAATGATGGCTGGGAAATTGAAGTTTATAAAAGTTGATAATTTAAAAAATAAGCACTTTACATCCGTGTATTAGACACAGTCCAACAGGCCTTTTTTGTTTGTTTGTTTGTTTGTTTACGCACAGAGCCATCAAACATGCTTTTCTCCCAAATAGACTCTGAGATCAACACTTTATATGAAAAGTCAATGATTTGTAAAGGCATGTGAAAAGTTTTTGATAATTCCAACAATTCCAGAGTCTTTCATTTTTTTTTTTTTAAACTTTGAGAAGACCTTCACAAAAGAATTGAGTTTGACTTCCAGATTGGTGTAGTGAAAGTGTGACATGACAATATGACACTCGGCATCTTTAAAAACAAAAAAAAAAAAAAAAAAAAAAACTTTTGCTGACAATTTACTCACCCCCATGTCATCCAAGATATCCATCCGTCGTTCTTTCTTCAGTCGAAAAGAAATTAAGGTTTTTGATGAAAACATTCCAGGATTGTTCTCCATATAATGGACTTCAATGGGAACCAAAAGGTTCAAGGTCCATTTTCAGAAATTATTATTTCATTTTGCAATAGTCATATACTAAACTGAAGGAGTTTAAAGTTATTTAGAAAACGAGATCTCGAATATTATTTCTTCTTTGACACAAAGTAACGTCAAAACATGCTTTTCTCCCAAATGGACCTTGAGATCAGTCAGTAATTAATGAAACTCATGCCAAGAACCAGCATTAAACGAAGTGAACAATTTCAGGACTGACAGAGATTATGAAACAAAAATGATTACGGTCATTGTAATAGAACAATAATATCCTGCACACTAAAGTATTAATGTGCTAGATTAAAATAGGCCCATCCATTAGAGCACTGATTTTTCATCTTTATGGGAAGGAAATAAGATTCATAATCCTTTGATTTGCTAGGAAATGGGAAGCAGAGGAATATCTTTTAATAACCAGAGTCTGCTTGACAGCCAAGTCACACAGAGCTGAGAACAGAGCAAAGCAGAGAGCAGCTATTGTTACTGCATGGCACATATTTGAAGAGTGTTTTGACTGTAAAGATGCAAAGAAACACACAAAACTGCATGTTTGTTTTTGTGAAATTGTAAAAACACACACAAAATTAGATAAAGTGAGTCTCCCTGGTTTATACTTGCCATTTCAACTCCAGCGCACTTCTTTGCATTCAACATATTACACCATTAATAAATTGAGAAATGTTTTATCCCCCCTTAATTGGCAGCAAATTAGCACAGACCGCACACAATGCCATTTTATATTAATATTATTTTGATTATTTCCTGCATAAGAATACACAGCTAGCTAACTAAATAGGGTATTATGAATTTGCTAATGTAACAAGCTAAATATGAAGCCTTAATCTAGTTAGCATCTCTTTTCTTTTATAACATTCTCAAATACCGTCCAAGTTGAGCATTACATTTAGAAATACAAAAATAGGTGTCTGTTTAAAATGTACTTCTCAGTTGGCTTATGTTGTTTGTAATGTATTGCAATGAATGCAAATTGTACAGTATATGTAAAAATTATCATCAAGCATTTGTGTATATGTGATATCACAAGTGATGAAAAAAAAATACAAAGGAAATGTTTTCCAGAAATATATAAAATCATGAATTGCTTGACTTTCAGAAAATATGTAGCCTATTTTTCAAGAGTCCAAAGGTGAAATCCGTAGGCTAAAGAAAATAATAATAATAAAAAAACATAATAAATTGGTGTGCATTTTTATGTCCAGTTTTGTGCATGTGCCAGGCCAGTCTTTGATTATTTGAAATGTTTTTCACATATTGCATAGCAGTCACTCACTATCCCAAGATAGTTTTAGTGTGCCTTGGCATTTCTAAATATTTGAAAGGGGAGGCAGATATGAAATTGAGAACTGAATGTTTGTTTAACATCTCAGTACTCTATGTAATGGCAGAAATTTTACAGAGACAGAAAGATATCTCATTAAATCAGTGTATGGCAAGTTGGTCCTTGCGCGCGTGTGTGTGTGTGTGTGTGTGTGTGTGTGAGAGAGAGAGAGAGAGAGAGAGAGAGAGAGAGAGAGAGAGAGAGAGAGAGAGAGAGAGAGAGAGAGAGAGAGAGAGAGAGAGAGAGAGAGAGAGAGAGAGAGAGAGAGAAAGTGAATGCATCCGCATGTGTTTGTGTGTGTTCATTGGAATGCTGTGCCCACAGTAAACACCTAGTTGATTATGCACACAACATAAATGAAACGTCAACTCCGAGTAAAAAATCAGTTTTCTGCATATCTCCATGCCGATAAATTAATTTAGAGGTCCTTTTGCACTTATTAAGTATTAATTAGTGGCCTTGGTAAACCTGAAAGCAATTTTCCCTGAAAAGCATGTTCAAGCTCGAAATTATTTGTGAAGTAAGCTTGATTTAATGAATGTTAATTGGATACCTTTCAACATTATTTTTTCCCCATTTTTTTTTTTCAGTTTAGGGTCATACATTGCAGTTAAACTCTGCATATTTCTGCATTATTGAAGCACCTGTTGGACTATGCACACAGCATACCTTTGACTGCTAGTTTTTAACGGTTTAATGAGCTCTTCTATTTTCCAGCATTTCTCTATCTTTTCATTTAGATTTTCAAGTACAGAATCAGCAGATAATGCTATTTTGTGCCTTCATTCCTGAAAAATAATTGGCTGGAGAAACCAGGTATAATTGTAACACTAACACTTAGACTAAACGTTTAGACTAAAAATGTATGATATATATATAATGAGATTTTGGCTCAAACATTATTAACATATTAGCAGTTAGGGTTAAAACTTGCAAATAATAAAATGAATAAATTTAGTGAATTAGATACTATTGAAGATAAATGATACATGCCACATACATAGAACACACATTTTCTCAGATTATAAAGGACAGGCTTGATTAAATTACATGAAGTATATACATCTCTTATTTTTCATGGAATGATGCATAAAATGTAAAATAATGTCTGCATATTTCTATATATATATATATATATATATATATATATATATAAATATATATAAGTTTCCCAAGAAGAAAACAATATGAAGGTTTTGTATTTTTTTTAGAACAATTAGAAACCTAGCACAAATATGTTTGGGTGAAAAGGCAAGTTTGCATTGCGTTGAGATGACACTGTGGGAATGCTATGTGTGATTGCGTCATGAAGCACTTGTAAAATCAGTCCAAATGCGTATAGGTGGGTGACGTCATGGTGGGATAAAATAAAATAAAATACTAAATATTACACTAAATATTGTCGGTAATTATGTCTCTTTAGCAAGCGCCCTGTGTGAATCTGTCTCTTGTTATTTGTCCACAAGCATGTTATATATGCAGGAATATAATGGCGAACAAACAGCATTTTGGATTGTGTGTTCCTCCCGGCAATCGCTTCATTACGAATGGGGATATACGCAATTTATGTGTTGTTTGTTTGGGAGTGGAGCATGCACAGTCAGCTCTTGTAAAAGAGGGCTGACGGGGTACATTCATAAATTCCCAACGTGTTACATATGCACTATCGAGAGTTTGAGCTCCACTCCTGTTGGCTTTCTTCTCGAGGGAAGAAAGTCAATAAAGTTTCTTTGGCTCGGATCTCGCGTTTGCCAAAGCAGCGAGTAGATTACTGGTCTGCAATAAAAATTCTGTGACTCAATCTCGGATCTCGCATGTGTGCCGAGGCAACGCGTAGATTACCAGGCTGCAGTGTCTTGTGGCTCTTGTTGTGCTCGCCTGATTTGCTGTTGATATAGACGCTCCCACAGAGTCATTTCGACGCAACGCGAGTTTCCTTTGAAAGGGAAAGCCTAGGTTACGTCTGTAACCTCGGTTCTCTGAAGAGGGAACAAGACGTTGCGTCACTCTGCCTTACTTCCGGCGTGTCTGTGATCGACTTGCTTCGACCTATCAGAACCTGACAATATTTGGTTTGGCTGTGCTTTATAGCTTCCTGACATGCAGTCACCCGCCTATATGCCATTGGACTGATTTTACAAGTGCTTCATGACACAGTCACACAGAGCATTCCCACAGCGTCATCTCGACGCAACGTCTCGTTCCCTCGAAGCGAGGATAGTCATAACCGAGGTGCATTTTAGTTACAATTATTTATTAATTTTTACTTTTATTTATTTAAGAACTTTCAAAGTGATATGAAATCAGAGCCAGAGAGTAACGAAGTAGGCTACATTTACTTGAGTACAGTACCTAAGTACAATTTTGAGGGATCTGTACTTTACTCGAGTATCATTTTTGGGGAGTACTCATGACTTTACATGACAGTACATTTGAGGGGGGAATATTGTACTCTTTTCTCCACTACATTTCTAACCATAACTGTGAATACTTGTTACTATTTCTAAAAAAAAAAAAAAATCTCAAAAACCCTCAATCTCTGTTACTCGAGTATCATTTTTGGGGAGTACTCATGACTTTACATGACAGTACATTTGAGGGGGGAATATTGTACTCTTTTCTCCACTACATTTCTAACCATAACTGTGAATACCTGTTACTATTTAACCCTCCTGTTATCCTCAAATCTGATAACACTTTTTACCCTCTGGGGTCAATTTGACCCCAGTAATTTAAATCTCCACAATATGTTTATTTTTTTGTACAAAGGTTTGTCTCAGTTAATTTATGTCTTTGTTGACTACTTAACCCTTTAAGACCGACGGGAGCGTCGGCGCTCCGGTTTGCGTGTGTCTGTTTAACAGCCTATAGAAACTGAAACCAAGTAGCTAGCTCAATCATTCTTTTTGCATACAAAACCAGAGATGTAAAATTGTCAGATCAAGCCTCCAACATGCGCATGTTGCGTTGTTTTCACCCTCTAATGAGTCTGTACAAAATGCGCAAAATGCGTTTCTCAAAAAAATCACAAAAATGCATTGCACGTCTTTGCACACATGATCTGTAGATCTGCGATTGATAGTAACGCCTTCCGATGGCGCATTGAGGTATCACGTTCGGTGCACATGGCAGATCAAGCCTCAACATGCTCATGTTGCGCGGTTTCCACCCTCTAATGAGTCTGTAATAATGCGCGTTTTCAAAAAAACACACAAAAATGCATTGCACGTCTTTGCACACATGTGCTATAGACCCGCAATTGGTAGTTGCGTCTTCCGATGACGGATCCATGGACTGATCACGACATCACTTGCTGTGCACTTTGACCCCAGCTTGTGTCGCATGTAGTGACGTCAGAAGCAGCGTCTTTTGGCCATGCGTTTGACTGAATATATAATAGGTTTGACTCGCACTTGACTCCCATCTGCTATATGTTCCTTCTTATCATTATTGTCTTTTTACCATTGCTTCATTCTATCATTTCTTTCTCGTTTATACACTCGCAAATACAAGCACATTTACACACACACACGCACCCCCCCCCCCCCACACACACACACACACGTGTGCGCATGCGCGCAACGTTATGTCAAAATGAAAGTACACGGACGCACCGAATTCCTTCTGCTCATCGCCTTTATTTATTTATTTTATATTTATTTTATTATTAATTGTTCTGACAGGGTCTATTTAATTTATATTCTAACCAATTCAATGTTCAATCAATGTTCAAAAGCAAAATGTTATCTGTTTGACCACAAATGTAATTGAATATTTTACATATGGCATTTTACTCCCCCTTTTTAAATGAGTGTATCTTAAAAACTAATTGATGTAAACAGTTCAAATCAATTCTGTATAGTTTTAAACTGTTTTATGCACATTTTTCTCATTGACAAGTTTGAGGTTTACATTTATCATTTTTTTGTATTAAATAAAATATGGAGATTTTTTTTCAAAAAAATTGTTTTTCTTTTTGTTTATTGCATTTTTGAGATATTTATCTAGGTACTATTGATTTATTACAAACATAGCCTTCAAGTAGAGAAAGTAAGGATTATTTTGATGTATGGCATGTGAAAATGCTCAAAAGAATGACAGCACAGCATGTAAAAATAGAAAGATATACTCTGGTGGAACTGTTCTATGGCAGGTCATAAAGGGTTAAGTAACATTTTAAGTTGAAATCCACCCACCACCCCCCTCCCCACCCCACCTAACCCCACCTAACTCCACCTAACCCCTTACACATCCAGAATACCCATTGCCCGACTATGGACAAATTTACAAATCAACATAAAATCTTACTTATTTGACCTAAAATTGGAAAAGTACAAATACATCTGGTGTTTTGTTTGTTTTATAATATTTCGAAGTATAGATTTTTGTCATCTATAACATTTGGAAAGAAAAACTATTTATTTTATCAAGGATAGTAACACGAGTTATGTTTGGGGTCAATCTCACAAAAATTATGTTTTCTCCATCCCCATGGCACGGGAAACATCAAAGTTCTCACAAAAAATCATGTTTTCCCCTCCCAAATACACAGGAAAGAATTATTAGTTATCTTGAGAATTATGTCACATGTCATGTGAACTACTAGTAGTTCTCGCAATCCTACAGATATGGTTCTGTTTGGTTAGAGCCCTAAAACAGAGGGACGTTTTTTGAAAATGATATTGAATATGTAAAATTACAATGAACATTATAAATTTAAATTATAACATGTTATAATGACCTCAATATAACAACCAAAACAAATGTGTGTGAAATTTTAATATTTCTTCTGTTTTATTATACAACTAAAAGAGCCTGGGGTCAAATTGACCCCAAGGAACACCGATGCTACAAAATTTGTACAGGACTTTGAAAAAATATTAGCAGGTTAATTTTATGTTTACAGAGTTGTCCCCATTAAATTAGGAAAAGTCATTAAATTTGAAGCAAAAAAAAATAAATAAAATTATGTTTTTACAGATGTTAAACATTGAATGGGGTCAAATTGACCCCAAGGATAATAGGAGGGTTAAAAAAAAAAAAAAAAAAAATCTCGGAAACCCTCAATTTGTTGTTTCCCTGTCAAACGTGATTGGATGTTTTAACCCAATTTTGGGTCAAATATGGACAAACCCAGTCATTGGGTTATGTTTTTAAATGATGTTTTTAACCCAATGTTTGAGTTTGTCCATATTTGATCCAAAATTTGGTTAAAACAACCCAGCATTTTTTTAGAGTGTAGAAAGTTCTGGCTAATATAAGGGAAGTACATGGGTTAGGGGTAGGTTTAGGGTTGGCTCAGGGTCAGTACCTAGTTATTACACAATAATTGTAATTACTAAAATAAGTACATAGTATGTTCATGGGTAACAGGACTGTAAAAGGAAGCATTCCGGAATATTTCTAAGTCATGGAATATCTATTGGAGAACAGTTATATCAATTAAGAAATAAAATAAATTAGACTAAAAAATGAAAGGATTGCACAGATTTAAATCTATACAGACCTTCCTCAAAAACTGAGTTGCAATGAGAATCCACTGTAAATAAAATGTCAGATGACATCTTGTCTGCAGTTTCGCAGAAGGTATGTGGGAGACCAGCTGGAGGAAGATTCTTCGGAAACTTGACGAGACAAAAATTGAGCTTTTTGGGCATCCAAATAAAAGCCAAACACATCACATCATCCGAATCACATTTAATAATGGTGGCTTTGCTGCAGGGCCTGTAAGGCTTGTTAGGGTAAAGGGTGAATTAATGAATGCAATAAAACACAGGGGAATCCTGGAGGAAATCCTGATTTGTGTTCCTGCAAGACAATGACCCCAAGCATAGAGAACAAAGCTTACACAAGAATGGCTTAAAAACAGCTATTTTAATGTCCTTCATAGAGACTCCAAATCTCAATCCAAATGAGAATTTATGGGTGGCTCTCCATGTAACCTGTCTGAGCTTGTGAGTTGCAAGAAGGGAAAAAAGGTGCAATAGCCAATAATGGAGACTGCACAGCATAGGCTTTTATCCTTATAAATTATTTGTTTATCAAGACTTAACTTGCATTCAAGGTTTACATTCTATCAGTCTGTGTGTTTTCTGCGTATCAAACCCATGATCTCAAACCCATGATTGCTATTGCTATTTTCTAACAGTCAAGCTACAGGAGCATCTAATTAAATACTTCTTAGGGGTGAAAATTTCAGCAAACTTTCAGTAAATTGTTTATAATAATCTTAAACTTTTTGAAAAATTGCATATGAAAGATGTTGTCTGATCAAATTAAGCCAAATTAAATCCTCTGTGGTTAAATGTTCAACTTGGTTTAAAAATAAAACAGGAACACATTTTTTTTGTTAATTGTGAAACACAGCTTTATTTTAAAATCCATTATCAACACATTTGGTTACCTTTTTGATTTTGATTCATCCTAATGATTCTAATATATCTATTCTTAAATCTATTCTGATTTGTTCAATGCAGAGACAAACATGACATGTGGACCAAAAAAGGTATATATATATATTATATTATATATATTCTCTCTTTAGTTAAATGGCCTCAAAATAGGTATTTGTTCACACAAAAACATTTTTAATGTGTGCCCTCAATTCAGTAAATCATGCATGTTGCAATAACTGTTATATTCTTATCATGATTTAGAAAAATGTGTCAAATTATTTTACAGTATAATATTATTTAAATCAAGGGAACGATTTAAAATCTGCTGACGTAATTTGTGGGAATGATTTGGGTTTTTTTTCACATCGGCTTGGTAGTTCATTGACACATTCTGTAGAATCATTGTTTTGCCAGTCAGCCCATTCTCACCCCCAAAGCGTCACTTAACTGACGCCTTGGGAAGCATTTGGACATGCTTCAATATCTGACGCTTTAGGCGCCCTTTAGCGTCAGTAAGATGACGCCCTAGGATCGCGTGTGCCCTACCCCCACCCCACACCTAAACCTAACCGCGTCCTCTAACTGACGCTTTCCTTTAGCGTCAGTTAGATGACGCCGTAGGATCGCGTCATGTAAGTGACGCTAAAGGGCGCCTAAAACGTCAAATATTGAAGCATGGTCAAAGGTGACGCCTTGGGGTGAGAATGCGTTGTGCCAGTGGGTGGCGACAAGTGTCTCTTTTGTGTGTGTGTGTGTGTGTGTGTGTGTGTCATTGAATTGTTCAATCAATCTATTCATTCAAATGTATTTTATTCCAATCTGCGTGTCTATAAAATACACAAGAAAGAGTTCATATTAGATCCAGATTCACACATCAAAAGTAGATCTGACAATTGACAAGATGTTTTTTTCATTGCTTCTTCAAGTCTCAATGTCTGTCCTTGAATGCTAATTGATTTTGTTACAGTCACTTCAGTGATTGTGCATAGAACGATTTTTAACTTTTAAAATTACACTAAATTACACATACTTTTTGAAGTGAAAATAACTAGAATGATTTGATTTCCTTCTAAATAAAATTGTGACCCTCAAACTGAAAATGAAGAAGTCTCTTTTACTTTAGAACATTTGCCGATCATTATTGAAACAGTCTATTAGTTTGAGAGTAGGTTAGGGATAAATTACATAAGCATGCACATACTGGAATGGCAATGGTGTTGTGCAGTAAATTATTATTACCAATGTTGCATTTATTGAGCACAACAATTAGCCCTACTCTGTGAAACTAGTGAATAAGTCTTACACCATGTGGCTCTATTATAGTTTAGCATTGTTAAATTACTAGAATGTACACATTATAAGCCCACGAACTGCAAGAGCACCAGTAAATCTATAAACTGACTTCCTTTCACCCTCTGGAGAGTTATGCAATGACCTCATGGGTACTAATAACACACATAGCTCACTTTGCACAACATTTCTTGCAGATATAATGAGTTTTGCACAATATGGGCAGGATCAGCTCTCTGTCACCTGCTTCAACTGTAATGTTGACCACATTAATCCTGCAAGTCGTTTTTTTCTTTTCTAATAGCCATTAGTTGACAAAGATTCCTTGAGATTTACACTTACGTGGACAGTATTAATCTTCCACCAAGACAAGAAAGGAATTATGTGGCTTTACATGCATCAACTAAAACTATTTAGGATGTGTCTCTTTTAATTGCATGTTAGGATTGTATTTTTGTCACTTGCAGAGCCAGAAGACAAGTTCAATTAGCGACACAACAACTGTGTGTGGTTTCTGTCACCTTCTCTATCCTCCCCTTACTTCTCTGCCACTCACACTCACTGCTGAGGACTTCATGACCCACTTTAAAAAAAAAAAAAACTCATTCTCCAACACCCCTGACATTCCCCACCACACGATCACTTCACCCTTTCTGTTATTAACCTCATTTGAGACTCAGACGAGAACATACTGCAGCTTCTCACCAAATAATGTGCAACCACCCTTATATCTAACCTGGATAATATGTCCTACCAAGTCATCTGGAAAGGCTCACACCCTTCACTGAAGTACCACAGGATTCAGTGCTTGAACTCCCTGTGTTCTCCGTCAGAACCGGATTGCTCGGGTCTATCAGCCAATCACAGAGCTTCTTTTATCACTACTATGCTGATGACTCTCAACTGTACATCTCATTCCCCCTTCTGCTTCTGAATCCGCAATCTCAGTATATATCGTTGCATGACCCTTTGTCATCTTGAACTGGATGACTTTTCACCACCTCAGACACAATCTTCACTGATCCTCTTAAGATCTCCCTTGCCAGTGTTTTTTTTTTTTTTTTTTCATTTGAATGTCACAAAGTGAATGACTCCAGGTGTTGTTCTCTCTAGATTGCTGTAAACTAAAATGTCAAGTTCTTCTGCAGACTATGAGGCTGTTTACACCTGGCCACTTCATTTGTTTTCTCAGATCGGACAGCTATCTGATTTATCAAAATGATTCCATTTACACCTGGAAAAATGTGTTTTTGCAAAACGGATAAAAATCCAATCTTCAACTCCCGCGCTATATGCAGATTTAATGGAGTGCACGCCACCAACAGCAAAAGATATGAGCTGCATTTTATTGATCATCAGCTAAGACAGCAATAAGAGAGAGTGGCAACAGCCCTGGTAAGATCATTTTGTTTCTTTACTTTTAATGAAGATGATAGTCTGTAAAGCGTCTTTCACTTTGATTTGCGATAGTTTGCACGTTGCATTTACACCTGGTCTTTTCACGATCACATAGCTATCCAATCACAGAAAACTCATGAAGTGGCCAGGTGTAAACAGCCCCTACATTAAAACTGCATAATTTGTCTGCTTCATGTTTCATGACATAAGAAAAAAAAAAAAAAGCCCTTACTCTAGATTGGACTGTAGTATATAACAATCTCCATTCTGGACTGCAAGTATTTGTATCATTGGCCCTATTTTTCTTCATAATTTTACATTGAACATCAGTGCAGATTACGCATACACCAATACAGTATTTGTACAAAATTATAAGTAAAAGAGAAAGAAGATTTATACTTCAATATAAAAGTATTTTTTAATATTTTTTTGCAAGCAATTTATTATTTTTTAATAAAATGTCTATTATTTTCTATTGTTTGTATGCATTATTTTATTATTATTTTTGAAACGATATTTATTTGAATATATCATATTTTTGAAATATTTTGTCATATTAGAAAAGTGCATAAGTGCATTGCCTATAAGATTTAAGAGTATCAAGATTGTTTTAAATGAAAGTATGTATTAAATCAGGAATGAAATACTTTCGACACAATCAGTCAGATTCCAAACTTGTCTGAGTCAAGACCAAGTCCAAATGCTACATGACATTGAACATGCAGTTATATGTTGTTGTGATAGTTTGGAACAAATTAGACATGGCCCCTTTAAGAGATCGTTTCTTTGCGACGCCATTGAACAGGTGCGAAGTTGAGAGAGAAGCTCACTGATTAGGCATGGACAAAAGTATTATAGCTGGTGTCTTTGTGGAAATATAATACTTTAATCAAAACATTCAAATGAGTTCTTAATGTAATACAACATAAATGCGTCTATAACAGTCAACCTAAACTTTGTTAATTATTGACACTGCTTTGGATGCAAATGGATTGTGAAGGTGAACTCCATGATTGGACACCTGGAGTCCTGGATTGGGTAAGTCAATTGGATTATTTTGATCTTGTTTTAAAGTATATTTCAGTATTTCTAGAAAGACATAATGTAATTTATTCATTGTGTAAATTATATTTTAAAGAACACTCTATTTGAGTTATCAGATATAGCATATTAACATTAACTCAAATATCATGTTATGAAATATACATAATCATGTGGGTAGCCTTTTTAATAGCATATTAAATTGCCCTTTAAGCTAAGAGTGTTTTCACACTTGGTCCGCTTCAAGGAGTATGAGGTTTGTTCTTTCAAAGAGGACTCAAGCGTGAAAACACTAGGTTTTTCACACTTGAGGTTACAATACAGTGGTGGAGACACAATTGCTTATTAAAGGGGTATTTTATGTTTGAGGCCTTGCTTTGCAACTGCTCCAATTTGTCCTGGTGAATGACATTTACAGCAAGTATCGTGATATAACATTGTTTTGATTTATGTTCTTGATTTTTTTTCAAGCTATAATTGTTAACATTATATTGCTGGGTTTGGATGGTTGGAATTTTAAAAATAAATGGCTTTCGTCTGTCGCTTGTCGGATATGGAAAGGATGCTGATTTTTAGTAGGCAGCTGTCTGACTCAGAGATGGCAAACTGGAATTTGGTTTGTGTAACATTAGCAGCACATTATTGGCTGTGTGATAATGTTGTCGAGCTAAAAGCTAATTGTACCAATTACCGTTGGGTGTCTGACTTTGTAGAGAGTAAGCATACCCTTCTGATAAATCGACATAGACGACCCTGAATAGATTACCTTTCTTTTTCTTCTTCTGAATCATTTTCTGGTTCAAACATATATGACTGAATTTAACCAGTATTTCCACTTGCCATTGTGTAGCGTTTTACTACAGTTGACTGAATGGTTCAGATTGTCCGACCTGATGGTGTGATTGGGTGGATGCGAGGACGTCACTTGATAGAAGAATAACCCCCCCCCCCCTTCCCTTTTTTTTTTGTTAATTTTATTCCTGATCTTTGTGCATACTCAAGTTCGATTTTCATCATATCATTTCCCCAGAATAAGTCCCTTGTCCCCCTCAAGGTAGAACAAAAGAAATGTGTGTGTGAAAAAGGTCTGTGTCTTAGGCATGATTTTATATCTTATTGCAGTTTACTGTGTAGCATAAGAGAGCACAGAAAAGAACATTTCTTGTCTCTCTTCTTGAGATGCTGGAGTCAGATGTGTGTTCAAATTGAATTGACAGACACAAAAACCAGTGACATTTGAGGAACTTTTGATTTTGTGACAACGCAGTTTGCAGGGCTTTTGACTGCTCTCTAGGGAAGGTCCTTTGACAATGCCTTGTTCTGAGTTCCACAAGCATTTACACAAGCGAGACATTTGTGTGTGTGTCCCTTTAAATGCAAATGCACTGGATATGCTAGAAACTGTCAGTAGCTGTGTTCAGGCTTCATGTTCAAACACCTCATAAAAGTGAATTATAGGCATAATAGGTCTCCTTTAATATTGTTTATTGAACTGTTGTATAAAATCAAAATCATGTTGATATTTGGAGAAAAAAAAGTCACTCTTAATTCGTTGATTAACTATATTAAACGATATAAATATATATCTTTAATGTTGGAGGCATTTTAATAGACTGTTGCCCTGTCCAAATACCCACCTTCAGTCTTTGCACTCTCTCATCAAGTAGTGTATTAATGTACTCTCAAGGTGTGTTTTTTTTTTTTTTTTTTTTTTTTTTAAAGTGAGGGAAGTACTCCATAATTTCAGATTGCACATTGTTAAAAAAACAACAATCATGATATTATCGTAGACGATATCGCTGCTTATTCACAGATGCAGAAAAACAGATTTAATTTATAGCAGTATTTTTGCGCTTCAATAGTCACAGACCATTGATTTATTGTACAGTTCTACTTCCCATTATTTCATCTATCCATCAATTTGTGCTTTTTATATGACATCTGCATATGCATAGTCCATTTTCATGACTGTAGGCTATTCCAGGATTCCCTCTGCATCACATAAATCATACGGCCTTAAGTTATACACGAGTCATACCTTTATCTGCATGGAGGAATGGATGGTCTCAAATATAGGTGAACATGTTAAATGTGTTTCCTCCTTTTGCAGCCACTTTGCGTCCACATTTTTTTGCAAACTGGATAACTATCCTTGAGGACAACCATGCGTTTTTTTTTTGTTCGTTTGTTTTTTTTTTCTATATCCAAAGTATTCCCATACTGAAAATGTTAACTTATTTTTTTGAGGGGTAAACGGATTAGAGATAACAGGCTCTGTCTCTGACATCGTCTCCGATGTATATATGTGGGTGGAGCAAGTTGAGTCTAAACAGTCAAATGGAAATAACTTGCTTATGCGCAGGTGAGGTTCACCAACTGATTGACCATCCGTACGTGCTCATACCGTGATACATCGGCATACCGTTACAATCCTATATATAAAATTAATGATCTTGTCAAATGAATTTTCAGTTTTAATGTACCCGTCTTAAATCCTGGTGGAGAAATGTATTTTCTGACCTACATGCTTCTGTACTGTAGCAGACCATATTCACTTGAACCCAGGTTGAGTCATTCAATGGGGTGAAGTGTGGCTCAAGGCATCTCTGACTGTTAACAGCTTCTCTTTGGAAATCAAAGTGTCTGTTAAGTCAGGTGTGAGGCTCACAAATGATTAACCACTCATGTGGCAGGTCTGGATATTGAAAGCCGGGCAGAATGAACAATACCACTGATCTCTGTGGGCCAATTAGTCCTTTAAGTTCTCATGTGAAATGCCTTCATGAAAATATGGAAAATACAAGGCTCCGGCAGAACATCCAGCTCGTGGGACATCTATTGGGCCAGTGCTGCTGGCTCTCATGACAAGCACCTCATAATTTAGGTATAAAACTTTGACAATGTAAAGCCCTCATTAATTAAACTTTTTTTTTTTTTTTATCAATAATTGCTGAATTCTGAACTTCATCTGACTTTGACTTTCATAATTTGCTGCATAATATGTGTGTAAAAGTTACAGAAAAGCAATGTGTTAATGAGAGCGTGCTGCCATTATCCCCATAGTCTTTCTGAGAAGATCGGACACCTGTTCACTTCCTCCCCTGTGACTGGTTCTCAGTGAGTAATAAGTTAGTGAGAATGTTTATCTAGCTTGATGTGGCCTTGGATTATGTGTATGTGTGTTCTTTGCAGAGGGTGAGTGGGCAACTCTGGCGAATTAGCTGAAGCGCAAGAGAAAAACAAGTGGAGCGTGTAAACTCACTGGCAGCACTCATGAAAGGGACAGTTCTTTTCTTCCAGTGCTATTGTGCTGGAATGTTTTTTTGTGAAATGGAGAATCTCATCACAGAACACTGTGGGCAGAGTGTAGGAGTTGGCCTCGGCGGGCTTGTATTTATCTAAAACACAGTTATATGATTCACGAACTTTGATTTTTAATGTATCGGGTACATGTGCATCAGATGAATTAGCTTAGGCTGAATTTACAGATGAAACACATTCTTTTCCAAAAAGACAAGTATCCATATAAAATGATATTTACATACTGAAATAATGATGTGTAGACTTCATAAAACAGCATGGATTGCAGTGCTATAAGAGGTTCGTTATAAGTCTGTTAAAGGACAAGTTTGGTATTTTACAATTAAAGTAACCCAGTCTCATCCCAAAAAGTCATATAACTGACGTCTTGGGACGTCTTTTGACCATACGTCAATATCCGCCTTTTTAGGGTCCCCTTAAACGTCGGTAGATGGCGATCCCGGGCCGTCATACAACTGACGCTTTACCTTTAACGTCAGTTAGGTGACGGGTTAGGTTTAGGGTTAGGTTTAGGTCTGGGGTAGAGTCAGGATCCCATAACCTCATCTACCGACGTTTAAGGGGGCCCTAAAAAGGCGAATATTGACGTATGGTCAAAAGACTTCCCAAAACGTCAGTTATATGACGTCTTGGGATGAGACCGGGTTGATTAACACTAGAAGTGCCAGAATTCCAAAACTACTAGAACGGCCACAAACGGTCATTTTGACCGTTAGATTCAAAACAGTGTTGATGAATATTTTTCGTAATTATTTTTGTCAACCACATTTTTTCAAAGACGAAGACGAGACGATAACTAAATAAAAACTAGGTTTGAATGACAAAAACTATGACGAAAATGTTAGACGATTTGCGACGCGGTCAAGGCTATAATAATAGGACTCGCAGAACTAGTGAACAGCCCATGCAGCAAAACAAACAGCGCAGGACAGGGCAGAACATCTGGATCCGCCGTGTCTGATGATAGCAGCCGTCTCTTTTTCCTTGATGTGGACTCTGACTCTGAATCACTCTCTGATGAGGAGGAAATGTTAACTTGCACCCAGGAAACGTCGCTGTCACTTTCCACCTCCGATTGTTCCCCTGCATCCGAATTATAGATAACTGTAGTCCGGTTTTATTTGCTTATTTCTGATCAACAACTAATGTAGAAATTATTATATAGCAAACACCGCTACAGAGGTGACCGGACGGATCATTCTGTTGACAGTTGAGAGAGAACACGATCAACCGCGGGATATTTAACAAAAAAATACCGCAAAATTCAGTGCGGTCAATATGACCGTCAATGGCCGAAATAGGTAAATATGTTCATTTTTTTTTGTTTTGCCTTACGTTTACGTAACTTAATTTATATGAAAAGCATTTTAAATGAAAATACAGACAATTTTAGGAAAAGTCAGGTACCAGCAGGATTTTATTTTTTTCAACAAAGTTATTATAGATATAAAATTCAAAACGGTCAAAATGACCGTTGTGGCCGTTCTAGTGTTAAAGCCCTGTTTTAAGATCGTCCCTGATTAAAAAGAATAGTTAAGATAGTTTTTTAGACAGATGCTCCTGTCACAAGAATTTTTTGATTCTGTGTTAGCACCCCCCCCCCCCCCCCCCCCACACACACACACACACACCTTTAGAATGAAAGCATGGGTGCACTCGAACAACCGTTCATTAAAGCGCATAAAACTTTAGTTTACAAAGATGTGAGATAGACCGAGTGGTCTGGGGTGTTCACTGATATGCTCACACAAAGAGAAGTTCAAAGCACAAATATACATTGATGGACAGTGTATTATACAATATCTATCTATGCAATAGTTTATTGAGCCTTTTCTTTTAACGGTTTTAAATTTCAATTAATGTGTGCGTGAAGAACAATTGTAGTGCTTTGACTCTACTCTTGTGTTGTTATCTAACCGACAGTGTCTGACACCCGGTAGAGAGTAACACGATTAAGTTACAGCAATAAAGTCCACACGCAAGATAAAGTTGCTTTATGCGAAACCATAGACTTTATCTACAGATCAAGTATAATAATATTAACATTGCAGACTGATCTCATGAAATGGCGAATGTATGACATGCCAATTCGTATTTCCATTTTTGGCACGTTATCAACACGCGTAATCGCTTTTCAGCGTGTTTATGAACGCCATTGACTTAACGTTACATTACTGTGTATGTAAATATATGACCTACCCCAACCCATTCCCTAAACCTACCCGTCACTGGGGTTAATACCATTTATGAGTCTTTCCATACCATCCTAGGAAAAAAAATATCGCTCCTCAGATGTAGATCTAGATTTTGCTTCGTTCAGTGTCCCTGAGCAAGACACTTAAACCCTAGTTGCTCCAGAGGCGTGCGAGCTCTGACACATATAGCAATTGGAAGTCGCTTTGGATAAAAGCGTCAGCTAAATGAATAAATGTAATTGTTGAACATTGAATCATCTTGAAGATGGTTTCATCGTGGACTGTAACCGAACGTGACGCGCTGTTTGAGCACTGAATGGAGAATGACTGACAGCCACAGCCGAGGGAAAAGTTTACATAATCTTGAATTTAATTACTTAAATATTAATTTCTTTTTCACATAATGGCTTCAGAACGCTTATAATAGAGTGCACAAAAACATTATGGTACTTTAGAATGTTTCTGTGCCTTTTGTGGGGCTTAATAACAACAGAATAATATACGCACAATATCGGATTTGGATCGGCCTCGTCTGATCGCTATCCGATGGAGTAGTATGAAGCTGCAGACTCGGAGACCTGCATCTACAGTCCCCCTGCACCCAGAGTCCCGCATTCTCGGATCCCTCGTTTTTCGAGACAGCGCCTCCTATCAAATTGTATCGGATAAACATGTGAAGAACATGTGAAGAACTTAAGCCAAAACGTGAGTAGGCTATCTTCAATTTTATTTAGCGAATCGTACTAGCCTACTCGTTTGATTTATTTTTTAATAAAACTAATTTAGCGCATCGATACAACATATGAATAGTCCATTGACTATTTGTAAAGTTAGTTTGTAACAAGATTTGAGCCGTTAATGTATGTTTTTTTTCGCCCTCTTCCCCCCGAAAATATTTAGATAGGTAGCGTTTAAAATTCATTTAGCTTTGAAACATGAAGACATGTGCTATTGGTCCTATGTTGTAGGCTATTCCAGGCAGGGTAGGCTACAACATACATCAATGGAGTTGCCCCTGCCGAACCCAGCAACATCATTTTATGATTATGCAAAGCGACTTATGCAAAGAGATGTTTTTTTTTTTTTTTTTTTTTTTTTTATGCAATTGAAGACGAAAAGTAAAGTCACGAACAGTTTTTTCTTCCTTTTCTCTTTACAGCAAGATGATGTAGGTGATCATTAAATAAAGTAGTTTATTAATGGTGTTTGTCTATTCTGATTTGTTTTGCTTCACATTTAAAATATCAAAAAACAGATTTTGCAATGTTAGCATCGTAATGTTAATTAGACCATTATAGGTTGAACCATTATAGGTTAATTAGACCATAGGTTGTTTTACTTCGCATTCAAAATATCAAAAAACTGATTTTGTAATGTTCAGCTCATTCTCACCCCCAAGGCGTCACTTAACTGACGCCTTGGGAAGCATTTGGACATGCTTCAATATCTGACGCTTTAGGCGCCCTTTAGCGTAGATGACGCCCTAGGATCGCGTGTACCCTACCCCCACCCCACACCTAAACCTAACCGCGTCCTCTAACTGACGCTTTCCTTTAGCGTCAGTTAGATTACGCCGTAGGATCGCGTCATGTAAGTGACGCTAAAGGGCGCCTAAAACGTCAAATATTGAAGCATGGTCAAAGATGACGCCTTGGGGTGAGAATGCGTTGTAATGTTAGCATCGTAATGTTAATTAGACCATTATAGGTTGAATTATAGGTGAATAAAATATATATATAAAAAACATTGTAGCAATATAATATCACATACTAGGCTATATTTCTGAAGATAATTCAATCTGTAGGCTAATTGTATCCCTTCCATCAGTAACAATTAGTTTTTTTTGCACATGTATTAAGCAGGGAACGCAAATATTTATGGGATAATTTATTTGGAGACCGTAATATTGCATCCTATTGTTTTTAATTGCATTTGGATAATCGTGCGCTGTACTCTGTGTGCGGGTGTTATTCGATCTTTTGAACAGCAGGAGGCGCTGTGTTCGAAAAACGAAGGGTCTGAGAATGCGGGTCTCTCGGTGTGGGACTGTAGATGCAGGCTCCGAGTCTGCAGCTTCATAATATTGACCCGATCCGGCGAAAATGGCAGTATCGGAGCCGATACCGATCCTGAGTATCGGATCGGCACATCCCTACTTGCAATAGAACCTCTCTATTAAGTTGTTGCTTTTAAAGAAAGTTATGTTTTGGAATGGCCAATTAGCTGCTGTTCGTTCAATTTGACAACTGTACTGTCAGACTCGCACAACCTGAAAATGTGGCTCAGAATATGCATGTTGTTATGCATCTGTGAATCTCCGCAGTGGGAAAAACATGGCACGGCCAAGCTTTGATCAACTGAGCAGCTATCAGGTTTGTGTCTTTAAGATTCCCATCCTTGAAAGGGATACTCGGCTCCCATACGGTGTTAAATTTGCAATTTAGATCGGACTGGAGAAGAATTCTTCTGGATTTTGCATCTCAAAGGAATGTTTTCTTCAGCATCTTTTGCTGTCTGTCTGTACGCCCATCCTATATTGTCCTTTTTTTCAGCTTTGAAATGGTCGGTAGTCTTTGTAAACCTACATGCTAAGTAGAATTACTCACTGACTATGAAGAATGCATAATATGCCCAATTCTATTTTTGTGGCTCATGTTCAGAGTGACGAAATCCTACATCCATCTCCCGTTCATTAATCTACTCTCAATTGACTACAGGCCTTTTGTAAATTCTTTTATCAGAGGGAAGTGCTTCTAATAAAATCTGCAACCAGAAGTTTTATTGATCGTTCTAAATGTTAATGTCCAATGAGTATAAGCGTCAAATATGTCACTATTAAACCAGCAATAAAACATGCAATATTGTAATGATATTTACCAACAGCTGTTTGGCTGCTCTTACAATAAGCAGAAATCGCCACCCTTTATGTTTCTTGGCACTAGAAATCTATTGATCCTCCAGCAAGAACAAAAAAAATCTACACAGAATGTCAAGAGACATGCACCCTTAATGATGTTTTTTATCTAAAAGGGCAATAACAATGCCAACATTGCCCCCTTCAGTGCATGATATATCTTCTCTTCATACACGGGCACTAACAAGCACACAACAAAATCTCCACTGGCAATATAAGGAAAACATCAGCTCTTAGAGTTTCACTGCCTGATTTCCAGAGGGTGTAAGCTTTGTTATTGTACTATAATACTCAGTAAGAGAAAATCTTAACTTGGGCACCAGTGCAACATTGTTCTCACAAGAAAAAAAAAAAAAGATTTGTTCACATTAGTGTTTTTTATATATATATATATATATATGTTATTTTTTTTAACTATTCTATGTTTATTATTTTCTTCTAATTTTCTTCATCTAATCATTGCCTCCATTTTATATTCCAGGGATTACCTGTTTTGTAATCTTGCAACATGGGTCTAATGCCGCGTTCCAGGCAACTTGTAACCCGTGTTTTTCCAACCTTATACCTGTGAAAGTGACTTCCTCCCCGTGAACTCATACTAGATCAATGTACTCCCAGTTACGAGCTCTGACGTCACATAGCCCGCGAAACCATACATACAATGGCAGGCCCTACGGATGCAGTGTTTCTGCAGGCCGTACACGGTGAGAATACACTTTAGGACACTATAACGTTAACTAGTTTTCAGTCGATTGAGTGCAAGGATAAATTAATACCAAATAAATTTCCAAATATACAAATAAACTAAAATAAAAGGTTTAACAGCTTATTTTGCTCCGTTTTTCCTCCTCAGTTTCCCTCAAATAAACAAGGTGTAAGCAACTTTGGCGACAGAAATTATTACAAATGCGCATTAGCCCTGTAATGTCCGCCATGCTGGTTTGTTTACATCTAGCTACGACTATTCCTTGCGCTCAGGTAGTTTGGCGTGACTGGCCTGGAATGCTACAAAGTCGTGAGTCATGGTTTGAAGTGATTTATGCAACATGATATACAGACTTATTATATTTTCTCTAAATAAGGGTACAACAATAAGGATGGGCTTTCGGCTCAGAGCCAATATGAGATAATTACGGGCTACGTGATAGCCCTTTTGAAATGGAGCTGTACTGCCACTGATAATCTTACATATAAATAATATATATTCTAAAGAAAAAAAATACTTTAAGTTTATGAAAAATTTAAATATAACTGGCAAATGTAAAAATACATTACTTAATGTTTATTTTTTTTTATTTTTTTATTTTTTGCAAAAATTATTATTATTATTTATTTGCTAAATTGTGTCTAGTTATTTTGTGGCCAGTGAAAATATTGGCAGGGGGAGTAATACTGGTCTGACTGAGTGAGATGAGAGGAAAAAAAAATCCTTCTTGTTTTTCCCTCTGAAGAAAATTCTTTGTTGAACCTTTAAATAGCTGATATCAACATTTGTGTAATGACTTGCCTTAAACAACCTGTAACATTTAGAGAGTAACACTAGAAAGACTGGGTGAAAATTTTACCATTACTTAACAGTAATATGTTTTCATTTGTCATGTTACACATGAGAAACCAATGTTTTGCTCTGACAACAACAGTCTGTCCAAGTGGCAGGGGGTGTTTGCGAAAGCTGTGGTGCCATGACGAGATTGTCTCCCATAATTGCTTCGTTAAAAGCATTTGCTCTGTGTATACTAGAGTAATTAAGCAGTTGGAATTTTACATTACACAAGTGAAAATTAACAAAGAGCACATCTGGGTGTCCCTTAGGTTTAGTCATTAAAAAGCCCATTATTTTTTAAATTACTTTTTCAATCTTTTGGCTCCTTTAATCCGGGACTATTTCCCAATAGGCAGCTCCTGTTCCTTCTTTTGAATGACTCCTGTTGGAAAGTTGAACATGTAGAGATCTCATCTCCCAAACCAGCTGTGTTTCTCCCATCCAAAGCCCATTTCGAAGACAAACAAGGCTTTCGTAGTCTGGGAGCTGACTGTCAACAGTGAAAAAAGCTGTGTATGTGCGCCATGTATGACTCATCAACTGCTACCGCTGAACTCTTCCCACCTCACAGCACTCAGCTGAAACTTTGCTTGCAGGGGCCACTGGTTCAAGCTTTGCGGTTCAGTTTGCCTCTTGATAAACCCAGTCAATTTTGCATGCATTACACAGTCATTAGCCGGTCTGTAGAGTGAGACACATTTCAAGTGAGTAGGGAAACAGAAACTCACTGAGATCTGTTTTTTTTTTTCTTTTTTTTTTTCTTAGAATTTATAGTTATTTGATGTGTAGTGAAGGATCTGTTCAATGACCAATAAATCAACATTGCATCTAATTAATCCAATGCTTATTTTAAGGTCGACAGCTACAAAACCTTAGATTTGTTTTGTTTTCTTTGGTTTTTCCCAATTAAAAATAATCCTAACTATGGAGCGAGCCTTGTCCCCCTCGGTAGAAATTGTATTTCACGAGGCACCGTCATATAACCGAAAAGGGCACCTTCTTAAGCCCCCAACAGGTGACCTCATACATTCAACATACATGTCACATGCAGTCCATTGTAATTGAGTGGTTTAATCAAAGTCGTCCGAATTTATTAGTTTTATTTTGTATTATGCTTGGTTTGTTTTTAAGTTCCACAAACATAAAACACAAATGGAAATTCTTACATTTACGCATGCTATTCAAAACTGGTTTGACTTTATTATTGTTGCACATATATATATATATATATATATATATATATATATACACTCACCGGCCACTTTATTAGGTACATCTGTCCAACTGCTCGTTAACACTTAATTTTTTAAGCAGCCAATCACATGGCGGCAACTCAGTGCATTTAGGCATGTAGACATGGTCAAGACAATCTCCTGCAGTTCAAACCGAGCATCAGTATGGGGAAGAAAGGTGATTTGAGTGACTTTGAACGTGGCATGATTGTTGGTGCCAGAAGGGCTGGTCTGAGTATTTCAGAAACTGCTAATCTACTGGGATTTTCACGCACAACCATCTCTAGGGTTTACAGAGAATGGTCCGAAAAAGAAAAAACATCCAGTGAGCGGCAGTTCTGTGGGCGGAAATGCCTTGTTGATGCCAGAGGTCAGAGGAGAATGGCCAGACTGGTTCGAGCTGATAGAAGGGCAACAGTGACTCAAATAACCACCCGTTACAACCAAGGTGGGCAGAAGAGCATCTCTGAACGCACAGTACGTCGAACTTTGAGGCAGATGGGCTACAGCAGCAGAAGACCACACCGGGTGCCACTCCTTTCAGCTAAGAACAGGAAACTGAGGCTACAATTTGCACAAGCTCATCGAAATTGGACAATAGAAGATTGGAAAAACGTTGCCTGGTCTGATGAGTCTCGATTTCTGCTGCGACATTCGGATGGTAGGGTCAGAATTTGGCGTCTACAACATGAAAGCATGGATCCATCCTGCCTTGTATCAACGGTTCAGGCTGGTGGTGGTGGTGTCATGGTGTGGGGAATATTTTCTTGGCACTCTTTGGGCCCCTTGGTACCAATTGAGTATCGTTGCAACGCCACAGCCTACCTGAGTATTGTTGCTGACCATGTCCATCCCTTTATGACCACAATGTACCCAACTTCTGATGGCTACTTTCAGCAGGATAATGCGCCATGTCATAAAGCTGGAATCATCTCAGACTGGTTTCTTGAACATGACAATGAGTTCGCTGTACTCAAATGGCCTCCACAGTCACCAGATCTCAATCCAATAGAGCATCTTTGGGATGTGGTGGAACGGGAGATTCGCATCATGGATGTGCAGCCGACAAATCTGCGGCAACTGTGTGATGCCATCATGTCAATATGGACCAAACTCCCTGAGGAATGCTTCCAGCACCTTGTTGAATCTATGCCACGAACAATTGAGGCAGTTCTGAAGGCAAAAGGGGGTCCAACCCGTTACTAGCATGGGGTACCTAATAAAGTGGCCGGTGAGTGTATATATATATGCACACACTCACCTAAAGGATTATTACAAACACCATACTAATACCGTGTTTGACCCCCTTTCGCCTTCAGAACTGCCTTCATTCTTTGAGGCATTTTTTAGAAATGTTGGTCCATATTGATAGGATAGCATTTTGAAGTTGATTGAGATTTGATGGGATGCACATCCAGGGCACGAAGCTCCTGTTCCACCACATTCCAAAGATGGTCCATTGGGTTGCGATTTGGTGACTGTGGGGGCCAGTTTAGTACCAAGAACTCAGTCCCATGTTCAAGAAACTAATATGAAATGATTCGAGCTGTGTGACGTGCATTATCCTGGTGGAAGTAGCCATCAGAGGATGGGTACATGGTGGCCATAAAGGGATGGATGGACATGGTCATAAACAATGCTCAGGTAAGCCGTGGCATTTAAACGATGCCCAATAAGCAGTAAGGGGCCTAAAGTGTGCCAAGAAAACATCCCCCACACCATTACACCACCACCAGCAGCCTGCACAGTGGTAACAAGGCATGATGTCTTCGTGTTCTCATTCTGTTTAAATGCCAAATTCTGACTCTACCATCTGAATGTCTCAACAGAAATTGAGACTCATCAGACCAGGCAATGTTTTTCCAGTCTTCAACTGTCCAATTTTGGTGAGCCCTTGCAAATTGAAGCCTCTTTTTCCTATTTGGAAAAAGGAACCTGGCTGGGTCTTCTGCTTTTGTAGCCCATGCTTTGCTGCATTTGTCAAAGTTGCTCTTCTTTCAGCTTGAACCAGTCGTCCCATTCTCTGCTGACCTCTAGCATCAACAAGGCATTTCCTCCCACAGGACTGCCACGTACTGGATGTTTTTTTTTTTTCCCCATTTCACACCATTCTTTGTAAACAATGCAAATGGTTGTGCTTAAAAATCCCGGTAACTGAGCAGATTGTGAAATATTCAACTGGCCCGTCTGGCACAAACAACCATGTCATGCTCAAAATTGCTTAAATCACCTTTCTTTCACATTCTGATAATCAGTTTGGAGTTCAGGAGATTATCTTGACCACACAACCCTAAATGTATTGAAGCAACTGCCATGTGATTGGTTGATTTATTGCATTAATGAGAAAATGTGACTCTTTTTTGAGTCACTTATTTGCTTTAAAGAGTGTTTTAAAATGTCAATGACGTCATGCACATCGTACGACCAGAGACCTGCTTTACGGCAATCCTTCAGTCACTGGTGCTTCCGCGCATAGACGAGAGAAGCCGCAAAATTTTAAAATACTACTGTTATTGTGTCACAAAATGTAGTTTTATTAGTTTTTCAGTTGACAATGTAGTTGTTTAAAGCTCAAATCTGTGGTTTATTTATAAAGATAGTGTCTATTTAAAAATTTGTTGTGATATCCAAGCCTTTACCGGGGTCTCAGCGCTCTGCAGCCCGCCTAGAACAGCCTTTCCTTGGTTAGTGCTTCTAACATTTGCCACTAGTTCTGAAAACAAACAATTCGTCTTGTATATATTTAACGGGCAATCTTTGGTCTCATTAATCGTATCATTTGTTCCCTGGCAAATCGTTTTGGCTGACGGGAAAGTGAAGTTTCATAACTTTATATTGTGGCTATTTTGACATTGAATCCTGCTGTGTCTGAATCGTTTACTTTATTTCTTGTCTTGTATAACTCTTCTTATACCTTTTAGGTATCTTATTAGGGATGGGCAACGATTAATCGCGATTAATCGCATCCAAAATAAAAGTTTGTGTTTACGTAATATATGTGTGTGTGGTGTGTATAATTATTATATATATATATATATATATATATATATATATACACACACACACACACACACACACTAACACATGCATGTATATAGTATTTAAGAAAAATGTGTTCTTAATATATCAAATATTTATACATCATATTAATTATGTATAAATATATATAAAGTATATACATGCAAATATTTCTTAAATATATACATGCATGTGTGTATTTATATATACAAAATAATTATACACACCACACACACACATATTACGTAAACACAAACTTTTATTTTGGATGCGATTAATCGTTGCCCATCCCTACTACTTGTACTGTCTCTTACTGATCAATAAAACTGAAAAATAGACAGGGTTGTGTCATTTTATTTTATAACGCCTATATTGTATTTAGCCTTTTCATTACTATTTCACTAAAGTATTTACTATTACTTCTCACTTTATCTTATATTTACTATTTGCACTGCACTAGACCATATTCTATTAACATAGATAAAGGATCCATCAGTTATCTTTGTTATTGCTAAATTGGGTCAATCACAGAAAATGCCTTTTTCACAATAAGAAAACTATCGCTGCAACACTCCAAAGTGGCCAATATGTTGTATGTATATATGTATTTATTTATTATGTCTATGCTTTTGGGTTCAGCAATTTCTTTTATCTCGAGGCATCGACTACACAACTGACATAGGTAAATACACGTGTGAGAGTTCAGTCCGCCACAATGCCATCAAGCGGTATCTCTGGTCGGAATCAGTCCTTCACTGACCAATCGGTGTCCATTAGCAGAATGTTAGCGTGTTATGGGCAACTACAATCTGAAAGAAATCGAAAGGACATAAGTACTTGTTCATTCGACTTTCGACCCCCATGTTGGACTTGCAAAACCTACATTCAAATCTGAATTTTTCAAAAAATCAAATAAAAATTTCTCAATGACAGTCGGGTGAAAGAGACAAATTTTGCCGTTTAGCCCCATAAACTCGCATTAATTTTGCACTCGGACTATTGCCCCCAGTGGAACTCTGGTGGAACTACAACCAAAAATTTGGTACAATAGGGACTTAATAGGGAGTGGCCAGGCTTTCCATAGATGGGCTTTGGTGTGTATCTTTTTTTTTGTTTTCTAATGGAATTCATTTGAAACCAAAACTGATTACCAATGTTTTCCCGTCCCCCACTGGTGAAAGTCATTCAAGTTTTGGAACAATATGAGCATGAGTACTGCAGTGGTTGAGATATACAGTATGGCACTTGATAGTGGCAAAGCAATATTGTGCTTCAAAAAAAAAAAAAAAAAGCTTTGCTTTCACTGCAGATAATGGGGCCACAGTTCTACAGCACTTCAAGTTTCAAACCTGTGCTTTAACAGTAATGTATTCTGGATTGCACCATCTGTTCTTTACAATGTCAAGTTCACCTCCATTCTTTTGGCTACTGTCTGAACATACTTAAGTGTCTATCTTTTACTTGTTTTGAATTATTTTGCTACCCAGTGTTCTATCTTTAACTTAAAAAAAGCTCCTTCCTTGTGTGTAGACAAAGGCCCATTCTCAACTTCCAGCTTGCTGGAAAATAGGTATGATTACCTAAATATGTAAGGGATAATTTACATCCAGCCTGTTGTTCTCTTAAAATAAATGGATTATCCCGCTTATTACAAGACTAATTAGCTACGAAATATTGATCTGAGTTGAAATATTTTAAACGCAATGCTTTCGAGGAGCTTTTGGAAAGTTCAAACGATAGACGGACATTTAAGGCCCTGTTTACACGAGAACGCTCGCGGGTGAAAACGTAAAAATATTTTTTCGGATGTGCCTTTTGTTTACACGGCTACGGCGTTTTTGAGGCTCAAAGACGCAAAAAAGTGAAACCACCCTCCAGAGTGGAAATCTTAAAAACGCTCCACCGCCGCGTTCCCGTGTAAACGGTAAAAACCCAAAAGTCTGCTTGACGGTGAAAGTTGTACGCAGGCGCGTGGACTTGGTGTTGTAGTATGCACTTCTAGTCGCCTGAAGTGCATACTACATTGAATCACACATTTTGCGTCTCCAATTGCACGCGGATTTCCCAAACAAAACGCTCGTCTAAACGCAGAATAAAAAAAGAAGACGCAACGCCACTTTTGCGTTTTCTCTTCAGAATCGTTTCCGTGTAAACACAACCTAACTCTCTCAAAAAGTTTTAGCACATTATACCACTCAAGCTAATAAAGAAAAGTATTGATTATAGTACTATATTACACGGCTCTGTGGAATACTTGATTTTGATTGGTCAATCACGCCATGCAGCGGTGTGTTATTCCCAGATAACGACCACTCAAAACAAATATCGCAGGCTCATCCGGGTTACTCAAGTCAGCAGCGCTGTACATTGCTAGGAACGTTTTCTCTTTGTGGAAGTTTTGCATTTGGAGAGCTAATAAATTATTAAATCAGTCGCTTTCAGTTATTTAATTATGCTATCCAGTATCGTGGACTCATTCTCTCGTTTCATACAAAAGCAGCTGCCGCCATTTTGTGACCGTTTTGTAAACTGTTGGATTATAAGATCCAAACAGGTATGCTTTTAAAAGTTTAATCTGAAATCAATATATCTTATCTCCATAATTATTTATGTTGTGAAATGCTTTGTAATAAGCTATATGACTGTAAACCGTATCTCTTAAACATAATACTTAGCGATTTCATATGCAAAGATGTTAGCCAATCACAGCAGTGGGTATTTACACTGAAGTTTCACAGCAGACACGCCACTTTAAACAAAGGACTAAAATCAGGGTAGGAAAAATACTCACAAAACTATGAACATGTTAATTGTTCACATACTCAGAAAACTATGAACATGTTAATTCTCACATTTAGGCCCTATTGCTAATGAGTTTGAGTTCAGGGCTAAGGGTTGGTTTTCTATTAGGGGTAAGAAAAGGGTTTGGGTTAAATACACTTAGAATACGCTTCAGTTGTCCTCCATGAAAATGTTTTACTTATGTTTGGGGTCTGTGAGATCCCAGATAGGTGTATGTAATCGTGTGTACTTTTCTAGTATATAATACATTTTTACATGCTGATATATTTTAATTGGTTAATACAATTTCAGATGTTCTCATACCAGTTATTTAATTAGATTTAGTTTTTTCGGCAGTGTCTGTTTGACCCAGTCCCCATCAAAAGAAGCAAAAACAACTAGGGCTGTCAATGTAATTAACTAGTTATCAAAATAAAATCAAAAAAATATTCAATAAACAAGGGCAATATCACAGGAGTGCTGTTTATTTTTATCCCAAATAGCATAAGTGCAAATGTGGCATTGATTTCATACAAAAGTTCAATATTTTTTAGACACAACATTGTTTTTAAATATTAAAAAACATAACCTTTAAAGCCAGAGCAGAACTGTTTTGCATCTCTAAGCAACTCCATGCTTAATTCAAATGTCCATACATCTTTAATATTTGGCAACTTCTTTGTAATGGATAGGCTACAGCCACTGAAATTTCTTGTGTTGGCATAGGTTTATAAATGATTTACCTAACAAAGTTGATGAAATGGCGCACATTGTTATAAGCAACCCAAACTCACAGCATTTGCAGAGATGAAGGAGATGCTTTCCACGCATAATGATAACAGTTCATGTGGATCCCGTCGATGTGAAAAGGTCCCCTGTCCCGCCTCCACTGTCGTTTAGCTTTTTTTAGATAGAAATAAACATTTCATTGAGTTGGATAATGATTGCTTCAATTGTAAACTATGGTAAACGTCTGCTCTGCTCATCCTGCACGAGCCTCAAAGTCGGACTCAGTGCAGCAGGAATCACAGTTCATTGATCATGTAGCCATGGCGGATGATTCGTTGCGCAACAGACCCTAAAATTATGTGATAAGTGTCTTATCTTGTAGAATGCACGCTCGGCACCGCCGCTCCCTACACACAGAAAACGTGATCGCGAATTCGAAGCAAAGTAAAAAGTGAGATCCTTGATGTGTGCAAATTGGGCTACATACAATATAGCCTGACTCCCAATATCCAGACTGATCTCATGAAATGGCGTATGTATGACACGCCAATTTGTATTTCCATTTTTGGCGTGCTATCAACAAGCATAATTGCTTTTCAGCGTGTTTATGAACGCTGTTGACTTAACGTTACATTACTGTATATATATAAACATATGCCCTACCCCAACCCCGTCCCTAAACGTCACTGGGGTTAATAAGATTTATGAGTCTTCCACTACCATCCTAGGAACAAAATATCGCTCCCCAGATGTAAATCTCCATTTTGCTTTATTTCGCTCGGACATTTAACGGTGTGTACATGCACGCGGAATCACTCGGACATTTTACGGCGTAGACTAGACATACACGCGGATAGCTCAAAATGCGTATAGATAGCGCGCCACTTCACTTGAAAGTGGCGTGTGCGTTTACGCAAAAGATGTCATGTTGCAATATCAAACAAATAGGCTGGGCTGTGTAGTTGTAGTGTCTCTTACCTCTGGTCTTTGTTTGCACTTTGATTGCACTTATTGTTTGGACTTATGAAGACTAAGAAAAAACTGTTATTTATACTGTTTGTATTTCCAATGTTCATTTTCTGGAAATTATTTCAATTAGGCCACACACAAGGTCTGAAGAGACTCATGAAGCTTATCAAGTTTGTGGCAAAACCTTTTACAGTGCTTGGATACTTTCATACTCAGAAAGTAGAACTGAAACACATTTCACAATGCACCTGCAGACTATTTTCCCAGTCATGAATTTTGCCATTGAGGTTCTCGTGTCTCGTCTTGTGAGCTAAGTGTGTCCTCTCACCCCTATTATAGAGGGCCCTATGATTTGCGTGATGCAGGAAATGCGGATGGAATTGTGGAATACAGTCATAAAAACGGAATTTACTGTTTAAAGGGTTAGTTCACCCAAAAATGAAAATTCTGTCAGTATTTACTCAACCTCATGTTGTTCCAAACCTTTATGTGATTATTTTTTTTCTGCTGAACACAAAGGAAGATATTTGGAAGAACGTTTTAATCAAACAGATCTCATAAAACAGCTGCATAAAACAATACTTACAATATAATGTTTTTTTTGTCTTTACAAAACCATTTAATTTTGTGGAAGAATGCAGACTGACTGTAACTGTAAATCATTAGAAAGGAAAACTTCAGTTACACTACACACGAGAAAATATGTGGATTATACATGTAGTTTCAGGCTTCTGACAATCCTCTTTTTAAACAGTATCAGCCCTTTGAAAAGTTTTCCACATTTGGTTTTTGAACATTGAAAATGAGTCAAATTCAACAATTTGAACATGCAGTCACATTGGGATCCCCATATCAATATGATTTAACCTTATAGGACCTTAAAAATTAAGATTTCAGAAGAAAAGTTTGCTAAGAACCAGAATATAAAACCATATTGAGATATATTTAACATATTTTGAGTGACAGGCATGCAAACTTTGGAAAGAATATTTGTGACACTCAGAGGTATATTATGCAACTGTGCAACTATTATGCAACAACTCTTTAAAATAAGAAAAAAAAGGTAACACTTTATTTCGATAGTCCACTTTAGACAATCTACTAACTATAAGTAACTTTTCAACTACATGTTAACTAACTGTCATTAGAGTATTTGTAGACTGTCAGCTTAATATCTGCTTACACTTTATCTTGTTGGTCCCCCAACAGACATTCAACTGACTATAAGTAACTTGGCGACTACAAGTAAA